>NW_009696551.1:53998-82153 GCF_000703405.1 Apaloderma vittatum
CCCAAGTAAATAATGTAACTCATTTTCTTTTTGTGTCACTTGTGAGACACCTTGAGATTCCTTTTAAAGGAGGCTGCTGTTCCATTGGTAGGTGCTCAGCAAACTTCTGTTGGCTCCAGTTGTCTCAAAACAACTAGTAAAACATCACTAATCATTATGGCAAACCTTTGCCACCATAGAACTCTTCCAAATGAAGATTAGGAATCATGCTCATGAAAACCAGCAATTTCAGCAAACACTAACAAATACATGACAAACATGCTGGACCTGGGAAGAGTTAGTGTAGTTCCTTTTTATTGGGTGCTACCTTGTTGATTCACATGAGCTCAAGGTCTGTTTTTTTCCCAAGAAACCAAGTGGATTTTTTTTTTATGCTTAAGGAGAGAAACAACCAGGGTTGTGATAGCAATCTGTACTGGGTGAAGAAAACAGCTCACACTCAGAACAAGAAACTCACGGAAGCCTCTTGACACTATGGAAAGCCATAAAGGATCCAAGCTGGCCATCCCTTAGGTAGAATGTTACAATGTCACAGCAACTCAAACTGATAGAAAAGCTCAGACTGAAGTTACACCATTCTGGTACACTGATGTTTTCCTTTTTGGACTGATTTTTTCAAGCAGTGTTAACTGAGTGACATAGCTGACTGGGCTGTTTTCTCTGGACATAGTCCTGTGCCTGTGTATGAAGTTCAGGTATTCTTGATATTGCCATTTGCACAGTTGTTTCTTCAGTTCACTTTGAACCTATAGAAAAGGAATTCAAAACCAAAGAATCAATAAATTAAGACTTAGTAGACATTGAAGGTAAAATATGCCAAAATGCCTGCCTAACCACTTAGCCCAGAAGCACAAATGCACTCAAATTAGAAAGAACTGAACCTTGACACATTTTTAGAAGAACTTAAACTATGTCTATATTGAATTTTGAAAATAACCAGACTTAATTTCCAAAATTCAGAGGACGACGGGGAAGTTTTAGACTGCAGTTCCTTTATTTATTGTTGTAGGTGTGCTTCATAATTTTTTAAATTCTCTGTGTAATTTCTGGTTTTCCTAATACCTGATTTCCTGTGTCTACTTTCTGTGACATGCTACGTACAATAAGGATCCTTCTCCAGGCTTTCAGTTTGAAATCCCTCTTAAAGATCCCTTACTGGCTCTGAAAGGTACTGAATCAACTTGAATCCATTTTACATTTGAAAGAGGTCTCGGGAATTCTCAGAAGAATAAATAAAACTGTGTTTTGTTTTGTTTTGTTTTTTTCTGACACACAATTAAAAGGCAGTTTGAAAATACTGGTAGGTCCACATCCTGATAACCCCTAACTGGGACTGGGGTGGGGAAACAGGGACAGACTAAGTGCTGTTGTCCTATGTAGAGCACTCAAAGCTGTAGCAGAGAGAGAGTGTGAAGAGATGCAGGAGACACCTTGTCTTAGGAATTCATCTTAGGAACTTAGGAATTCATCTAGTAATTCTGTTATGTAATCCTTTCTTGGATATGCTATCTACAGTGACATACAGAAAAGAGGATGGGAGATACAGAAGTACATCTTGGACATCAAGGCTCACCAAAAGTCACTGGAAATAGTTATCATTGAGGTGGCCCCTATTCTGCCTTTATTCTCTCTGTTAACCACACAGACACGCCAGCCCCTGTGTGCAACTTCAAGCATGGGCAGAAAATACCCTCTGGATCTTTCAAGAGCAGTAAATGAAAGAGGGTCTTCTGCCACCAACTCAGTACTCTGGTAGTAGCCCAGTAAGATCAGATACCAGCCCTCGCTTTCATCCCATAGAGATACTACCTTGCTTGGCATCAGCATAGTCTCTCACTTTGTTGCATATATTTGAAATGGAAGAAACACACACAGACAGAAAATAATAATGATTTTTTTATGCTTGCAGGGAACTGCAACAGATGCACTGCCAAGTTGCAATGAGTGCTCCAGAAGCAGTTATCTCTGAGGAGCATGGACGCAAGCCAAGCCATAACACATAATCTTAGGGCAAGAGATTGTTCTCTGCCTGTCTTTTTTTTTTTTAGCACCTAGTAGATTTGTGCAGTGTGAGATACAATTTAGAAGTTATTTAAAGACTGTTGGCAAGGAGTCTCTGCAGACAGAAGGCAGGTGGGAAATAGAGAACCTTGTATTTACAGTTAATCTTGAAGGCACTTTCTTAGAACGACACTGGAATGGCCGTTATAAATTGTTTTCCTAAGTAATAAACATATTCGAGGCATTATTCATCCTTGGATAGGATTAGTTTCATGTATGTTTAGCCATCTCTATTGGAAATGTCCAGTCTAATCTAGTAGGAGACTGAGGCACCATTAGTACGTCACTCTTCTCACCTAATCTACACACTTTTCTGAGGATAAGTTGTGTTTTTACATTTTTCTTGTGGCTTTTGATTCATTCTGGTCTTTCAGGGAAAGTGTAAGCAAATTTTGTTAGGTTTTAAAATTATAGGGTCCCTAAAGTGTACTACAGGGATTTTATCCAAATTCTGACAATGTTAAAAAAACAGAGGAGAAAATGTTTGAACAAACTACTGAAAATTCAGCCTTCCCTGGAAAATGGCGAAGGAGAGAGGAAGGAGAAAGGAAAAGCAAAGAAACTCTCTAGCAGAAAATAAACCTAAATAAAGTAAAGAGCATTACAAACTTTCCACTGAGACATCATCATGATAGCTATCAGATATTAATTCCCCTGACAGGAAAGTCACCAACCACTTGTAAAGGGTCATTGCTTCATAGTTTATTTTGTGTCCTTCTGTCAGAACTGCTGTGAATACAGATGAAGCCAACAAAGGTACCGTGGGAGAAGAAGATATGGGTATTTCATGCTTTCAGGAGCAGATCAAAGCACAGATATGTTTTGAAAATAGGGAATAAAAAAAAAAAAGAGGATAAACAAGAAGCCCAGGAGTTTAAAAGGTTTTGATAATCTCATATACTTGCTACTCACCTCTGCATTTGAGAAGCAATATAGAAGAGCTACAACAAAACCCTAGGACAAGGAGGGTAGGGAGAAGAAAAACCAACCATCAGGATTTGAAACACAGAATCAGAGAATGACATCAGATTTCATTTAAAAATTGAACAAGACGGAATAAAAATATGTATTTTCCATTGTTTCATGAGAATTTAGGTGATGTGGCACTATTTATTGGTTTTTCATAATAGGTTTAAATTCCTTGGTGTACTGGCAAAGTTATACATATGTTATTATCCTTGTATCATAGAGTCATGGAATCATAGAATAATCTGAGTTGGAAGGGACCTTAAAGATCATCTAGTTTCAACCCTAGTCTCTAGTGTGGAGACACTAAGCACTGATTTACTCCTTCCTGTATCCTACAAACAAGTTCCCGCTCTGGTAAAATAGTAGGGATCTCTGTCTTGTTCTAGTCTGAATTTACCTCAGCTATTCATGACAAAGTGTGCCATACACAGGTGTTAGCCCTCTCAAATTCAAAATATTGTTCTAAACAGTTGTATGGCAAAATAAAAGAAAAAAAAGAAGTATTAACATGATGGATTCAGTACTGTTAAAGCACAAAGGCAGAAAAGGCTGTTATATATTCTCCTTTTTTTTTTTATTCTTCTTATCACCTGTATGATACATGGAATTAGTTTCAATCAATTCACCTTGACTCATAGACTGATCTTCATGGTATTCTGTCATTATTTAATAAAGCGTTTTTTTTTCTGGTGATTATTAACATTAATTCTGAGTCAGAACTCAAAAGTAACGTGAGATTTCAAATAAAAAGATAAGGAAACAAGTAGCAGAAACAGTTTGTGGAAGAGTAAGATGGACTGTGTGCGTTGAATTTAGACACGTTATTAACACACACTTTAATAACCAACCTAAAATATAAAGCTTCTGGGAGTGTGGTGTTTCAGACCTAATCTCTTAAGATTGATAAACATCTTGTCCAGCTTACCTGAAAAGAACCCAAGCCCAGCTCGATGTAAAGGCGAGCTTCCAGACCAGTACTTTCTGGGAAAAATGCAAATACAATGTAGTGCACTCCAAAGAGGGGGATTAAGAGTAATGTGGATTTAGCAAGTCTCCTGGCAAAGGAAGAATTAAAGAACAATGCACTGTTAGAAATATGGAATTACTGACAGCAATTTCATGTTGGAACAAATCTGAATACATAGGACAGTTCCATAATGGAAGAAACTACACCCAACAATGTTATGGGGAGATTACTTTCTACCACTCCCACCATCAACGCTCTCTGAGCAAACATGAACAAATCAGCAAGCAAGTTTTCTGGATTGACCTGTCAGAGTTCTCCTCCCTCCTATACATCCAAAACCAGGACCACCAAACTAAGTACTCTGATCTACTCTCCTGAGACTACTCTTCATCGCTTTTAAGTATCCCCCACAGAAATATCTCAGCTTCCAGAACTGTCAACAGAGGTATTATCACTGCCCATAGGACTTAATTCAGTTGCTTAAATAATGGTTTAAAGAACCACTGGTGATGTTTTAAGATGTTTTGCGTGGCCTTCAGCTCACTCCAGAAGGACATAGATTTACTCTAGGCCCTATGCTATAACCAACAACCATATCTACATATCTCAGGATGAGTTAAATAGCTCGCTGAAGTACACTGATCGCACTGAGGAGATCCTCATAGATTGGGAAGGGGATCATAAATAGGAAAGACATAAACAGGTTCAGCTAACAGAAAAACAGCATCATGTTACTGTGAAGAATTTAAAGGAAATTACCTGCACCTTTCTCTACGAAGCCATCTATGTGGAAAGGATTGGAAGCAAGCTGGATGCATTACCTGACATTTAGTGTGTATACTTTTAAACTGAGTCCTTCTGGAGTTTTAATACTTTATATTTTACTTTTCTCATTGTCGCTAACACATCCATCCCACCCTTTTGCCCCTGAAGAAAGAAAGGTGTGATATTTGGGATGAAAAGGGAAGTTTACCATGGTATTTCGTCAGGGGATTCATCTTTCTACTAGTAAGGAGTAGAACATTTTGTGCTCCTACCCATAAAACATTTCTTGTAACGGTCAGAACGGGTCAGCATCAAGAGACACAGAAACACTTACACAAAGTGGCTTGAATGGCTCCCTCCTCCCTCTTGAGATTTCAATTTATGGACTAGAATTCTGATCACGTTAATAAATATAATAAAGTTAATCTGAAAAGACAAGACAGACTCTGTAAACTTACTACAAACCAGAACATACGTCTGTTTGACACAAATTAACTAAAAATGCCCAGTCATGGGAATTGCTTTGCTATAAACCAGTACAGATCTGCTCACAAATCAATAACATTAGAAATAGTATTCTTTTTTCCCACTGACATATTGATATACATAAAGATATGCCAAAATTATGTTGAATTAATACAGACCTGCATATCTCAAAATCATTTTATGTCTGATATTGACTCCTTGTACTTGTTGTCAGCACCTAGCAAATGTTTAAAAGTCTAAATAGCCCACCCTGTTTCTTCATTGTCTATGACAAGTTTCATAACACATACAGATCTATATGACATAATATTTGCTCCTTAAATTTATATAGAATAAATGTATGCATTGAGAATTTTTGTCTTAAGTTTGCATCCTAAGAACTCATTTTAAAAATATACTAGATAAAATGATCTGTATGTATTTATTGTATTAGACCAGCTACGTATTACCTAAGAACCTTGCGAGTATGGATTGCCTTTCTTCAGAAATGACTTACAGAGCACATGCATGACTGTGGTATGTGGAATGCGGGTGTCAAAATGATTCCATTATACCCTAGTAAGACTCTAGAAAATATAGGAATTACCCTTTAGGTTATGACTTAAGGTGCTTTGGAGGGGAAAAAAAACCAATAAAAACAACAAAACCACATGTTATACAATAATTTTCAGCTATTTGAAATTCAATACTGTGCATGTACTGTTGCTTTTCTCCCATCTTACTGAAAGGAGACACTAACTTAACTTTCACACTTCCAAAGATACTCAAGACAAAATGAAAAAAAATCCCAACATACTAATACAGTTAGCAGAATGGGGCCTTTGATGATCCATAACACCACTCCATTTTCATCATCATCCCAACATCTGAAACAGCAAACAAAAACAATCATTTTATCTGTCCCATGTGAGCTCTCCACAATACATGAAAATATTTCTGTCACAGAATAGGAAAGTGATGGACGCTAATGTTTAAATCACTGTTTAAAGGCCCTTAACAATACTGGTACCCTGATACCTCTCTAAAAGTTTATTCAGTAAGAGGCAAGGTTTGAAGACTCAAAGCAAAGTCAAGAAATGCACATTTGTATTTGCAGGCTTATTTCCTGCTCCTCTGTTTAAAAAATGACTCTTTTACAGGGTACGGATCAGAGACTGAACGCCTGTGCATCCACAAATGTAATGTCTTAGGGATCAGGAGGAAACAGGCCAGAAAAATCTGAAGACTTAGTAAAAGTAGCCTGAAGGGAGAGAGCAGAACGAGCTTTTGGTCCCTGTTTTGAGGCTATTATGTATTTAACATCAATAACAGTCCAGTTTAACACCCTCTAGTCAAGTGTCATATATCCCAGGTTATATCATGCTCCCTTTTCCAGAATTTTCCTTTCCATTTTCATGACAAGGGATATTTGGCTGAGTAACAATAAGGCTTACAGAAGGTGGCTTACCCCATTATACCCAATGTAAGGTCTACTTTTGCAATGTGAGCAATGTGACTTCAGACCAGCTCTGTCTGAAGAACTTGGGTTTCCCATTTATTAGACTATTAGGTAAAAGACCACAGAGTCACAAAATGTCAGGGGTTGGTTGGAAGGGACCTTGAAAGATCATCCAATCCAACCTCCCTGCCAAAGCAGGATCACCTAGAGATGAGTGGTTCCAATACTATAGTTAGTTCATATGTCTGCTATTAGAAGAACAAACAAATGGAGGATCTGCGATGAGATTTATCTGACTGTATAGATGCCTTCATTTGATCTATTCAGCTACATTTTGTTTGCAGTCAAAGGACATCAGTATAGCAGGACATAATCTCATCTTAAAGTAGACATCTAAAATACATCAGAGAAGTAAACTGTGCAAGTAGGCAATTTTCTGGAAGAGCACCCAAAGTTTAGACACTTTTCAGCCCACTCTTTAAGCCTCTGAGACCTTGCCAGAGCTCTTGCTCCTGCTCTCCACCTTTCTCTGAACTCTCTCTGTAACTGGAGTATCTTGAACCGATTCTTCTGCTACAGATCCAACAGATAAACCCAGCAATTCTTTGGAAGAGGAGCAGTGGGAAAGGAGGAAGAATGAAATCTTCCTTGTACCTCTCCTGGCTACAAAAAGGAAGAACGGGATGCGGAAAGGTAGAATACTCCCACTTACGAAACAGGACAAGAGAGAACTTCTTCTGCAGATGTTCTCCAGTAATATGAAGAAAGGACAATAGGATGTACCTCTGGTTTTTATATCTATTTTTTCTCCACCAGAAATTCAAAATGCAATACAGAGCAGGATGTCCTTGGCTTCCATATCCAAGATCTTATTTACCACTTACCCAGTGTTTTGTTGATGGATTCTTGTGAGGACCCAAGCAAATATCACAACAGTGGGAGCTCCTGGACAAATCAACATGGAACACAATATAATTGTTTTGACTACCGTGTCCCATGGAAACTATATTCCAAGAAGGTTCACAGTGTGCAGCAAATTGGATGTATGTTAAAAGTCAAAAAAATGGATCAGACAATTTTAAATGACTTTATGAAAGAGCTTAACTTATAGTTCAGGGAAAGAAAAAGACAAGTGAAAAGAGGCAGAGGAATGAAATAAAAACAAATGAGAATAGGAGATGCTGTGAAACTATGCTTTCGAAAATAACAACTAAAAATTACTTCAAGGTTTTGATATGAGCACTTGTAATGTTACAAAAATCTCTTATTTAGCTAGAGCTCTTTTTTCTTATGAATTGTATACTTTTTGCTCACTAGCTGGAATAGTTCATATTTTTGCCCTGAGCGGCCTCTACTAATCACTTTAGACCCATCAGTTGATGAGCATTTTATGAAAATTTAGTAAATCCAGGAACTGATGATTTCTAGCTTCATTGTGCCACTGCTTATCCTTCTACATTTATGACCGAATAGTTGTTTCCTTTTTTTTTCTTTTTTTATTCAAGCAGGCCTATAAACTAGCAATTGCTTTTGGTCTACTTCTGTAGAATTGCATTTCCAAAGACTAAGTGACTATCAAAGCTGCCACAAAAGGGACTTTAATCTGAAGAAGGTGACATTTTCACTGGTAAATCTATAGTAATACAGGTAATGTCTTTCTAGGTATCAGTTGAGATCTGTAGGAAAGATCCAGAAGTTGTCTTTCCCAGTTTTAGACCTTGTACAAGGCCTTTAAGCGGGGACCATATTTGGTTCAAGCTGTCTTTTTAATTAACAAAGAGAAATATTTACACCCCCATCACCTAAGATCTGAGTTGTCCCTGAGATGTCTCTTAATTTCCATTGATTATAGAAGGAGATGAGGTTTTACCTTTGCTGTCTCAAGTTAGCTGTGATTAATCAAGGTCTGTTTAGTTTCAAGCAGTCGTGATTGGAATAGCTTCAAATCAACATACTTTTTATAAAATTCAGCCTTTAAAAATTTAATTACATTGAAAAAAGAATGAGAATACGAAGATGAAGGATGATTACTATTTACTTCAGGAGAATTTGGCCAAAAATGTCAATATAACTGCTCAATTTGGGTGTCTCTATTTCAGTATAGCCAAGGTGAGTTACGAGAATATCTGAGAGTCACAGTCAACAAGTTTCTGTTGTGAAAGGTTGAGCATTACAAGAATGTATTCTGACAATCAGATAATTTTAATTGCTATATAAACTCAAAAATCAATATAACTGCTCAATTTGGGTGTCTCTCTTTCAGTATAGCCAAGGTGAGTTACGAGAACATCTGAGAGTCACAGTCAACAAGTTTCTGTAGTGAAAGGTTGAGCATTACACGAATGTATTCTGACAACCAGATAATTTTAATTGCTATATAAACTCAAAATATTCCTTAAAGCCAGAAAATTGTTTGACTCCTAGGCCTGAGCGCACGTAGATTAAGAAGAATCTACTTAGTTCTGCTTACTAAAAGTAAAATGTCAACTTAATTGCCCTAACTTCTTCAGTTATTGGAGGAAGGCAACACGTAACTAGGATGTTATCCAGCCACATTACCCATCTTCTTGAGGACATGCACACCTCACTACTGACTGCAGGAGAAACCTGGAGAGACAGTTAAGATTAGATGGCTAACTTTTAAATTGCTGAAGTTGAATGAAATTAATTCCAGTCACTGGGGCAAGTCCTGCACTCTTTCAAGGAGACTTATCGTAGTGCTTCTAGTAATCAATCCTATCCTTCAAAGTTTTGATTGGTTAAATATCTAACAAGATAAAAAGGGAGAATAATGCTATGGTTTTGGTGTAGTAGTTGATGAATGGGCAACTTTCATCAGAGAGGTGGCACCTTTGATAGGCACCTTTTCTCTCAGAACAAATATTCTATGTATTTCTGGAAGTTCATAGAAATATTAAAAAAAAAAAAGAGGAAAAAGGTACTAACCCCAGCCAGTAAAGATGAACCACCATACATACTGTTTGTCTGAAACAAAGGTCAGCAAAAGCAGTGTTTGCAGGTATATCCCTTCTATAAGAAGCCAGAAGAAATTGGCTAAAATGCTGAACTGAAAGAATGCCACAGCAGCTTTACATGCAACCTGAAAATGCAGAGGAAATAGAAACTGTTAGGTCTACTCTCCATTGTGCCTGGTTTCTCTAAAAGTATAGGCAAAATTCAATGTTACTACACAAGAATGAAGAAATTGTTACAAGATTTCAGTAGGTTTGAGATTCCATCATTTGTACTGACTTTACTTCATTTTTTTGATAGGGAAACATTGACCCTCTCTTACAAATGAAATTCATTACTGATAGTGATTGTTACAACTTCATTACAGTCAACAAACCTCTACGTTATATCTCAAAGCTGAATGTAGCCATAGCACTTGATCTTTGGGTTTTCATAGTGTTGTTTGTTTTAAGATTTCAGTTCCAGAAAACTAAAGAGAAATGGAACTAAGAAAATTCCACATTCTCTTCAGGTCAAGAATCAAATGTTAGATCAACAATAAGAGAGAAGGGAAGTTTGGTACCGTTGACATTAGGCAGTGGTCCATTGTTTCATCTGCAAATAAAACAGCATCTTTGGTGAAAACAGCAACTGCTCTCAGGATAAAGGACACAAACAGGTGCATATGGACATAATTCCGTGTACAGTGGAATTTTCTGACATGAAAAGAGAAAACAAAAATTGTTCTTCAGGAGAAATTTCTCATGATCTCCTCAAAACTCAGCCAGGAGTACAGGGTGAATTCAGAGACCTTCTAAAGCAAATAAATCATCTATCACTTTTTGAGAGGGAGCTAGACACAGGGGAGCTGGGCAGTTATTATCTGTTTAAGCTCATAAAAGTGCTAGTATACTTGTCCTTGAATTACCACATGTTTAAAGGAAATAGCAGAAGCAGAAAGTCACTCTGGGACTCTTGGGCTGTATTGTAATAATGCCTTTTAATTATTCTAAGTAGTATATTTTTGTTGAACAAGCTTGCAAGCAGGCCTTTCAGCCCCTTTCTGGCCAGAGGGGAACAGAATATTGAGGGGGCGTCAGTCTCATGTTGTGGGATGGCTGCCAAAGTGTCTGCCTTACCCTAGGCTGCATTTCCCTGGATTGCCCTGTCCGTGGTTTGATCTTGAGCTAGAGGAATCTCCTTCAAGGTTTGGACATATTAATCTCTTGATTTTGGGTCCCTTTATAAGTCATGACCTTTGAGACTGCAAATCCACTCTGATTAGGAAGCTTCTGTGCTCTGCACTTTTGTTTGCAGACTAAGCTTAAGGCTTTTGTACAAGTGCGTTGAAACTAAATAAACTCAGGATCCATGCCCTAATATCTGACATCATATAATATGACATTAAATTCCTTTAGATCTCTTCCTATAGCTCCCTATTCTGGAAGTGATGGTCTTCTACAGAGGGAAGGGACAGTTTAGAATTATTGCTTGTTCACAGGCATGAGATGCTCTTTCTGCAGAGTGTGTCCTGTTATGCACTGGAGGAATAGTTATGTTAATAGTGATAACAGGTTGGAACATTTCCTCTATATGATGTCATTAACAAGACTGAGACAGACTGCCCAGCCAGCTTCACTTTTTTAACATCTCCAGAGAAATGTTACAACATGAATAGAGAAGGACCTATTTGCATCAACAACATTATGTCTGAGAAGGATTTGAAAATAATAGTAAATATAATCTCACAAAATAAAAGCACACAGGATTTGAGAGGAATTAGGATAAGACTGTCTTAAGACCTCCAGAAAAAGAAACCTTTTTTTTTTTACCTGAAGGCAGCAAAGACAATTAGAGCTGTAATGAGTGAAGTCACTGATGCTGCATAGCCAGCAGTGTAGACACGCCAAAATGCAGAATAATATGATTTCTATGAGAAAAAGAGAACACAGACCAATGCTGGTGGTTATGCAGCATGCATGCCGGCGTGCTTATTTCACTAAGATACATTTTCTCTTACCACTCAGTCCCATCACCTATGTGCTGCTTTGCATGCTTGAGATCTGTTTCAGATTTTTCCCTCTAACACATCTTTTTTCTTTTGAATCCTATATAGCGTTACAGATGAGAGAGCTTCCACAGCCTACAGGTTCATCTGAGATAGTGACTGCTTTGAGCATGTTCAACAGGAAAATGTTAACTTTGTTAAGTAGCTGCATTTTCTCCTTTGGGTACATAAAAACTTTAGGGCACTGAAATCTGCTGAGGGGTGATTTGTGAATCCATCATTTTAGAACTGGGCCAGATTCAATAAGTATTGGTCTCCATAAACAGTTATAGGAAAAAGAGAAATAAAACTTGTATTTTATGGTGAGGAAACTGAAACAGTGTGAAACAGTCGTGTCATATTGTGGAGGCAAGAAAGTTAAAGCCAAGAAAGTAATCTCACAGTCTTTAATTCTTTGGGCAAACAGTTCATTCACTTGCCATATACTGAATATACTTTATAGTTCCTTTGTTTATTTGATTGCTTTGCATATAAATGGTTGGGCTGAAAGGTCTTAAAGACCTTTTCCAACCTAAATGCTTCTAAAATTCTGTTCTAAAGATCCTGTGCCCTAAGAAAAATGAAGCATGTTTACACTGCCTTATCTATGCAAATTTTATTCTGATTCACTACAAGATCACTTCATTATTTAAAATCCCAAGAAACTACGTTCTCTGAATCCAGGCAAATTTCTTTCTTGCAAATACAATGGACATTTTGTTCCCTAATTGATCCAAACTGTGTTTATCCAAAAGGTAACAATTCTAGGTTGAGACAACTGATTAGCAATTTTAAGTAGATCCATAAATAAACCATGCAACCCTGACAGCCTAGGAATCATCCTGATGTTTCTGGAACAGTCCTAATCTTTTATAAAAGGTTTTCAAACCTAGGTGAAAATTAAAAAATAGGTTCTTTAACTGAACACTCTTCAATTGAACAATGAAGTATTTCAATGCTCTGAAAGAGGGTAAATTTAGATTAGGTGTAAGGAAGAAACTCTTCACTGTGAGGCTGGTGGGACGTTGGCACAGGTTTCCCAGAGCTGTGGAAGGCCCCTCTCTGGAAGTGTTCAAGGCCAGGTTGGACGGGGCTTTGATTAACCTGATCTAGTGGGAAGTGTCCTTGCTCATGGCCAGGGTATTGGAATGAATTAATCTTTAAGGCCCCTTCCAACTCAAACCATTCTATAAGTCTGTGATTTTATCTTTTTGTACAGTAGCGAAAAGCACAATACTCTATGCAGAAGGCACCATAAGTCCTCACTGCAGATTCAAAACAAGTGATTCTCTTATATTCTAAGTGGGATGCTCTTTACTTACTTCCCTATGTTTACAATGCAGTAGAGGTTACTGATCTTATCTTCCTTTTATAGACCTTGTGGGTTTGACCAGAATAACAAACTAAACACAACTGCAACACAGACATAAGCTCTGCCTTGAAATCTTCCATAAAGATAAAATGTAAATACAGCCCTTTGCTTGACTTCAGCCTAGGCCAGCTATAAATTATGCCTGGTTTAGCACAAGCCAGGGAAGAAAGTCACCCTGGCAAATAAGGGGGTTTATCTCTGTGGGTAAGAGCCATGCCTTCCATTGTATTAGTTCTACATCCCTTCTGAACTGATTTCATGGTTTCTAGCATATTTCTGGAGATTCTTATAGCATCTATCTTTCAATCTTCCCCACAGAACAAAGTACAAACACTTTTGGTTTATGGGGGGGTGATTGAGCTGCAGATATTTATACTACTTGTCTAGATCTATGCCGTTACAGCTGTGCTTGAGTTTCTAAGTTCATGGAGATAAATGGCTGAAGCCAATTGTGTTTACACTTCCTAAAGATTCAGATATCTGAACTAGGGCTTCTGTGCTTGATCTTGCATGCCTGAAGAACCAAATGGTTTACTCCAGACAACACCCAGAGTGTCAGTGATGACAACCCTCTCCACCTTTCTGTGTCTTGCTTTCACCTGTGACAAGTGACCTTTTCCCACTGCTGAGTCATGTCTACACAGTTACAAAGAGCTACCTAATTAGTCTTTTCTTTCATAGATTGGAGGGAATCTGTTGCTTCTATCAAAATACCACAAGAGGAGGAGGAAGCAGTCATATAGCACATCTTGCATTTGTGCAAGATGTGTGAGCCTTTTCTGATATGGCCTGGAGATGAGGAGATGGAGACAAACTTTTTGCTGAAACTGTCCCATTTAACAAAGATCAAAACTTAAAGTCAGAGGCAGCAAAGCAAGTATGTCTCTGTTAATCAACAATCTTCAGTCACAAGATAAAGTTCACTACCGAGGCACTGCTAGCCACCAACGAATTGTGAAGCAGTCCTTTCCTGGGGCCAAGTATGATGATGAGGAACAAGGAAATTTAAATCATATGGAGATGTGGGTGAAAAAGAAATGCTGCTGGAGCCTAACTGAGTACCAATGATGGTCATCAGATAGGAAAAATAGAAGTCCACTTCATACTCCACTGAAAACCTAAGATAAAGTGTAGAAATGCTCAACAGCATCCAAGAGGTCTCTCCTAAAGATGTACATTGACCATCATGTTATAAAGTTATGGAATCTTTTTTCCTCAGAATCAAAGAAAATATTGAAAAAGATCAGCAGGAGGGATCCAAAGGAATTTTCTCTTAAAAAAATCCCCCCAGATAGGTTCGTGGACCTTCCTCAGAAGACAGATACATGATGACCTCTGCCAGAGAATAAAAGTCTTTTTTAGGCAGGACAAGTGAACTAATAATGAGTCTGCTCATTAAAAAGAGAAGACTGGATGAAGACCAAAGTGCTAGCTGTTACTCCCTTGCTTTATATTAAGGCTAATTTATTAAACAGGTTCTGAATATACGTAAAAGAGTTGAGCTTATCACTGAAGATGGATAACCACTGAGCACACTCATAAGATGGTGCTCTGGAGTTGTCCACAAGCCGGAAATGAAGAACTCACCTGGTCTTCAGGCCCTTTACTGGAACCTTCATCAAATCCACAGGCAACAGTGTATGGTGGGAATGGTTCTGACCAGTATGCCTCCTGCGTACAGTTCCTCTGAAGGAAGCCTTTAATGGCAAAATATATTGGAGAACGAATTGTAGAAGAAGGAGGGGTTGTTCTTTAAGTTTTGATGAGAAACAATACTTTGGATGAGAAAAAACAAATTTTTAATCCTACTTTGATTCTTAAGTTTGGCACTTACAGGTCCAGTCATGTTCAGCAAGATTAGCTATAGAATTATAATACTCTCTGTGTCTGTCCGTTGAAAAGTTGAGACAGATGTTCCCATTAGTTTCAAGATTTCATACAGGAAATTCATTCTGCAAATTCAGTTCTCATGAAGAGGAACTAAAATCATGCAGTCCATCCTGTATTCACTTTGTAATTGGTGCTTGTGGACAAAACCCTGAGCCATCTGATCTAGCTTTGAAGTCAGACCCAATCTTTGAACTTGGTCCTGCTCTGGATGGAGGATTGCACTAGATGACCTCAAGATGTCTTTTCTATCAATAATTGTTCTATGACTTTATAAATCAGTGATTCTATAACATACTTATATTTTTTTATACGAAACAAAAGCATACCAAATATTGACTATAAGGCAGGATATGTATCTGGATAATTACTGAACTCACATGAAATAGCATTGTGAATCATTAAAATGTGCAAGTTACTGAATCTCTTACCAATTAAAATTTATTTTTAAAGAATGTATAGCAATAAAAAAAACACAATAAAAACAATCCTTGCCATGGATATTGGTGATTTCTTCAAAAAATCTTGGGCAGGGAACTTCAACTACTTCTCCAAAAGCAGCTCTGGGCCAGCAGGTTAGACCATCCCAATCTCTGGTGCACCCTGAAAAAAAAATAGTGCCTCTAATAACCACACAGAGACCACACAGCTGATCTTTGTAATCAGATTGCCTGTGGCTTTCCCACTAATTCACATGCAAAAAGAGCCACAACTGGACGTGCAGCTCTGCAAATGAAGGACTGTATTGTTTTCCTCTTCTCCTTGAATGCATCCTCACTCACATATGCACTTGGCATTCCAGCTGGACCTGCCCCCACCTTATCTCTTGAGAGAATGTGCCTGAAATTCAAATAGACACAATCTGAAAGTCAGATCAGCTGGAGCTTTTTCTATTGTGAAAACAAAAGTCTCCAAAATCAAAATACTGCATAATTATTAACACTTGAGATTTCTCATTACTGGTTTTAGAGCCTAACTGAAACTAACATCAGACTTAAAAATTCAGCGTTAGTCTCTTGATTCTATGCTTAAAGTCTATCAGCATTATCCAACTCAAGGGAGT
Source organism: Apaloderma vittatum (assembly GCF_000703405.1). NCBI lineage: Eukaryota > Metazoa > Chordata > Aves > Trogoniformes > Trogonidae > Apaloderma > Apaloderma vittatum. The sequence goes on from NW_009696551.1 coordinate 70,006, forward strand.
GAAATCCTGGGGTTAGGCAATCAATGCCATTTTTACAATGGATTTCGACAGGAATTAGATTAATCCCAAACTAGAAGGACATCTCCCATCACCATATAAAATAACAAGCATCAGGAGTAGTTTTGACTGACTAGCACTGACAAGGTTCCCTAAACCTGAGATTACTAGCTAGTGAAGCAGGGCATCCTGTTAGCTACAAGTCCAATAAAAAAGGAGTTTCAGAAGGAGTTAATCACAGCTCTGTCACGGATTACACTGAGACTCAAACTGTGGTCACGCAGTGGCTATTGGCAAGTAGGTGTCAGTGCAGCACAGAGAAATTATCAACATGTAAAGGTGCCTGAACCAATAAAAAACCCAACATGCTTTAACTGAATCTAATCTCTAGGTGGTCATAACGAGGTTATAAAACAGTGTACGAGTTTCATTTGGGACATGTTATTTTCTTTCACTGATTCTTTGTTGTTTCCTCTATGAAGGATGATAAGGCAAATCTAAAATTATCAAGAGCTGTAATGTGGAAGCAATATAATTTGTCCGTAGCTGAGCAAAGTCATTCTCTGGTTTCTGACAGGGTAGTCTTGAGAATCTTCCACTACATTGTCCTAACGTCACCTTTGGGAGGATGAAACTCCTGGTATCTCCAATTTGCAAAATGGAAAAATAGTACCTCTGATTCATTATCTCTGATTTTAATTGTCTAAATAAGTTAGCTCACCTTAGCCGTGTTCCTTCTGCAATGAGTAGAGAAGAGACAGGGACTTTCAGTGCATGATTCATCCCCGATACTGGTGGCTCCTTTCTGAGAACAGGATGAATCACTTGCTACAAATACCTTTATCTCTGATGATTATAGCCTAAACCCAGCTGCTAGTTTTCAAATTAATGAAGGCAGGTAATATGAGTCCCACTTAGACATGCAGTGGCCCACACGCTTAGGCTTACTGGCTTAAAGGGTCTATAGGACCTTTGACGAGTAGGCTATAAAAATTTATTATATTTGGCAATGCAGGGTTAAAAAGAAGAATCGGGTGATACTATTTAAGAGTGGAACCTGTATGCTTTAAGTCTTAGAACTAACTTAATTTCCAGTGACTTCTAGAGTTTATATCAAAGAAATCATTGAGTGCAGTGGCAGAAAAAACATTTTACATGCTGACATTTTCAAAAGACTAGGGACTGTCCAAGTCACCCGAGACTCCATAAAGACAACTGCAGTAGGAGTTATATCAAGTAAGGATGACATCATAGATATTTGTCTTTTTCAGTAACCCAGGGGGTTTATTTTTGCTTTTTCTTTCTTTTTTTTTTTAAATAATGGAGGAAATTAAGCATTTTTAGAGATTTAATCAATTGACTTGTATTACACGTGTACTTCAAGGTAAGAGGAATTTCACCCCGGCCTCAACTGATGACACTCATTAGACACTGTTCTGTACAACAAGAATGTGGAACTACTTTAGATTGAAAAGTCTGCAACATAGTTTAATTCAACCACATATTGTCTGTGGCTACCAAGAATAAACCCTGAACGAACTGTGATCCTTCAGTTTTTCTCATCCAGTTCCTGAGAACTGGAATGCAAGCTAGGGATTTTTACCAGCCTTAATTTAGTTTTAAAACACACCAGATCAAATATTGAGCATGAATTGTTTTTCCAGATCTAATGCTTCATTTTAAAATATATTGCAAAAGGTTGTAAATACCAGAAGAGATTTTTATTAAAGTCTTTCCATCTCTACAGAATAAAAGGTGGAAAGGAGATCTTTGAGAAGATCTGAGTTGACAGTTTTTAAGATTTTTAAATAGTTTAACAAAATTTTAATGGATTTTTATTTCTTTGAGTAGCCTTTGCTACCAAGATGATTCCAAAATCATCTACTTATTTTTCTGGTAAACAGAAAACCACTTGTAATGTCATGCTCTAATGCATATACTAAATTATTATCAAACCCACCTGATTTAGGGGGCTGGTTAGCTCAGTGGTTTGAGCGCGGTGCTGACAACAATGATTTTTGCCATAATGTTTTTGGGTGGGTTACTGGATGTTTTGTATACAAGATGTGTCCAGGAGGTATTCTGGACTTGATTAAAATGTTGTGGGGGAATACCACTAAAATAGAGTAGGCAAGTACAAGAAGGTCCTGAGACATTAGAGTGATCAGAAGGTCTGCAGAAAAATAAATTTCAGTAGGTTGCTAAAGGCAGACTTCCATTTGGTTGCAATATTTATATTCATACCAAGTGCATGAAGCAACTTTGTCTTGTAACTCCTCTGTAGAAAATGAACATATGATAATTAATGTAACTGAAAAAGTCTTACTGAAGTGGATTCATACTTTTCAAAGCAAAGTTGGCCATAAATAAATATGCCTGAACTTTTGAAAGAGTTTGAACATTTTGAAATTTCACTCTGAATTATTTCAAAACATATCTCCACAATGTCAAAAAACAGAAAAAGAGAATCCTCCACACAGCACTTAAAAAATATTTTACAGCCTCTCTGAAATGTTCATCTGAATTTTCAGAATTTATATTTGAGCATGTAATAGCTTTAAAAACACCAGCACAATAAATCTTTTCAAACAAAGAATTTAGAAATTTCTGAAAATGTAGAAGTAGAATATTTTGAAGAAATTGAGCATAACTTTTTCTTTAATTTTTTTGACAAAAAACATTTTCACCAGATTGAAATGATTCCCAGCACGATATAAATTCAGCGTGCTTTTTATTTTCTTCTATGGAAGCTTCCTTGCAGGTTTGGATGTAAGTAAAGAACAAGTGTAATACATTTCAAATAGAGTTTTCAAGCTCTAAACATCTAAACTTGTCAGGGTCTGAACTAACCATCTTAGTCTCATTCTGTAATTAGTAAATCATTCATCTCATTCTAAACAAAGCATCTAAACCAGAGGTAATGACACATGTTCTAGGGGCAACCATCTTCCTTATTTCAAGGGAACCTAAGAAGACAAGTCCTGACTTAGACATGGACCTTTTAAAGATGTCTAAAATGAGATGAGATAAAGTCCTAATCTATAGAAACAGCACTTAAAACTATCAAGAAACCAAATAAAACAGGTAGCAAATCTTGACTCAGGAGAACAAATTTTATCTTGACATTGTGCCGCTGAATTGACATGCAAAGGCTATGTGTACCAGAGGTTAAGAGTCAGGGCCGTTACCTTTAAGGTCAGGTGGAAGAGATTCATTCTTTTCCAAGCAGAGAGCCTCTTCTTTGAGCACCTGCTGGAATATCTTGCATTCTGGATGAATTCCTGCAACCTTGATGAGAGAAAGACAAAACAAACCACAGTCAATGTTATTTTCCTGTGATTACCAGAATGAGAAGGGCAGTTTCTTTCCAGTTTCTACTTCATGGACGATACTTTGGGTTCTAAGAACGTGAAAACTCTACATGCAGGTTTTTCTGCAGATCGGACTTGTAAACGGCAGAAGGAGGTTGTGATCTTGTAGATTTTTTAATTTGTGTATGTGTCTGGATATGTATAATCATTTAGATTCTTCAGTGTATCATAATAGTCAAGCTCATGTAGCCACTCGTCTTCAATCTGGACGTTTATACTTAAAGGGATCTGACAGCCTTGCATCTCCATTTTTTTGTAAACTGGATGAATGTCTTTGTCAATTGGATGAATCTATTTAGCTATGGGATCTAGAATATGGGGATGTATTTGTCAATTGGATAAATCTATTTAGCTATGGGAATATTCACACTGAGTGCCCCAAACATACATGCAGTTTGATCATATACATACTTCTTCTATGTAAAAGAAATAAGAAAAACCCGTATTTTTAAAGAAATATAAAAGTTGGAGGTTATTTTGGTTAATTAGTTAGGTAATTATCTTGGTGTTCAGAACTACTCATTGGCAAAATAGTCCTGTTTAGATTCTTGGGAACTCCCAAGAATGCTTTCTTTGCTGGGGGAATGAGTATGACAAGAAAGCCTTAATTACCCTTTGGGAGGGTGTTCCTACTCCGCTTTGATTTTGATATCGAGAGAATGAGTTCCTGGTCTTCTATGAAACCTTGACATTATAAAGCAATACAAATCATTCTACTAAGAGAGCATGGTGTAAGCTCTTCCCTTCTGAATGCATTTGGTATAGTTATAAAAATAAGCAAAAAATAGGAATGGAACTTTTATGTCCATTGGGGCTTAAATAAGAAATAATGAAGTCTAAGAATTTAATGAAAATAGATAAAATGATAGCCTTGGTTATAGTTTACCCTGAACAGTTACAAAATGTTATCAACAGATTATCTGAGGATGCTATACACTCCCTTGCAGTCCTGCATCATATCTGCTGTGACTGTGAAGATATTCTTCACATCCTAGAACATCCCAAAATGATTGCCTCTGGAAAGGCAGTTGAATTCTGAGAAAGAATGTACAATGTCAGTGTCTGCATGTGATCTTGTTATCTGAGCTTCTTTTGTAGTCCAATGAAATTTAGAGGATGTCTCACTCACCCAGGAATGGTCATTCAGGATGCTAGAGAGTGTCTCAGCCCTCTTGTGTAGATTCTGCGTTAGTTTTGCTGGCCCTGTCTAGAAGTCTCGGACACTTTATTTGATGTTTCAAATACTCCTACACAGCTGCATTTAGGAAACTAAATTAAACCCAGAGTCAATAGAGTCTAGAAAGCAAGGGAACTGTACTCAGAGAAGTGAACACTGAGACAAAGCCTCTTTGGGATATTAGGATCTTCAAGCCATAGGGAGTCTTACATGGAATAGAGTAGGTTTGCTCCTCTGCAAGCTATGCTATTCAGACAATGCCAGGGGCTCAGGGGGTTGCAATTTTCATTGAAATGATGGATTGAAGTCTTTCTGAGACATTTCTGAGGAAGACTGTAGGCTGTTCTAAAACCTCTCAGGACTTTGAGAACACAGTATGGATGAAAACAGCACTGCTCTATTGCCTTTTCAGGCTCAGGAAATAGATTTATTGGCCTTCAGAATGTTTGCAGTGAGCAGAGAGACTTCTTTTAGCCTCTACAGAAACTTTACTGGACATCATGTAGATTATTGCATTTTAGCAATAATATCAGCCTAGGGGGAATAAAAAAATAGAACACAACTTTATCTTTCAAAACCTTTAAAAATTCTGCCTACATTTGGGTTTTAAAGCAGCCTAGACAAAGTGCTTTTAATTATGAGGCCCTAGAGATAGTTCGTACATCCTAATATTAGAACAGAAAGAGGATTAAGGACACTGTTTGAAAAGAAAATTAAGACATCGCTTTTTTTTCATGCATTATGTTCCTCTAGTGGGTGATTTGAAATACATTTTGTAAATCAGCATGAGTGACTCCTAAAATAGTACTTGCTTTCAATTCTGAAACTTCAGCTTTCAATTCTGAAATTTAATTTTTAAGGTATTAATAGGATCCTTGCTCATTGCTTTGTATTTTAACATACATTTCACTTTGCATTCAGGTTACATAACAAATGATTTGAGTACTAGTAACAAAATGATTGCTACATAAATATCTTACTTTATAAAGATGGCTTCTGCTGGACAGGGAAGAAGTAATTTCTCTACTTTCTGGATTTTCTGGACTCTGTTACTGCTGAGAAACATTGTATCTGGAATATTCTTAGACTTGGTGTTTAAAAGTCATGACAGCTTAACCTGATGCTATACAACTTTCCATCTATACTCAGTCTTCTGATAAAAGAGGGCAACAGCTGGTCATAATGAAATCAAAAACCATGAAAGGAGATTTGAAATACCTTTGAAAAACAAGCGCTTGGGAGAGATACATTAACTTAACTCCTACCTCATGCCAGAGGTGCTAGGAATGGTGGAAGAAGACACACAATTAGTTATCAAAAGTTTCAGAGAAGGAAGGATTGTCTTTCTCCAAAAGTTGACTTTTAAGTACCACACACAGCTGATAAAGACGGAACATAAATGAAGGACTAAGAAACTGAATTCTCCCAAATGGTACATCAAACACTGAATATGTGTGCCAGACTCTGTTGCTCGAGGTAGGTTGCACCTCCTTTTCCAGCTTTTGTAGATCTACACTTGCTGATCCAGACCCTCAGTCACAATATTCAGCAGAATTGTACTGAAATCAGAGGAGTGCTATTCATTCACCGTGTCTGGGAAGTTCTACCTGTAGGGAAGTTGTCCTGCATTGATTTTACACACGAGAGAGGAATTACTGTGACAGATCAGATCCCTAGTCCATGTAGTCTAGACTCTCAAAGCATCAACGAACCACTAGAAAACATGATTTTATGATTTCTTCTGGAAATTCTGATCAACTGCTGGTGATGCTCACCAACAGTGAGACTGTAGTCAAACCCACTATTGTGGGGAAATAAGCAGTTCCTCAGTATGCTCAGATTTTGTTTGTGTCTGTGGTGGGGAGGGCTATAGCCGCCAGATTTCAGAGTTTTTTGAAGTAAGCCAATACATAAGCTAAATAATACTGACACTTCAGTATTTGAAAATCAACATCAAGTGCAATTGCAGATAAAAAACCATCCCATTTGCTGATAGATAAAAAGAATGACACGTATACAAGAAATTGAGAACAGTGATAATGCTTCAATTTTTTGGTTTTCCTCAGGCTTTAAGAAAAAGAAAGACTTTAAACCATTCCACAAAAAGCCTTCTGGGCAGAACATTACTTGTGATTTTTTGCCTATGGCTTACTTATTTTTTGTTATTAATCTCACAATGCCTTGAGAGTAAAGTGCATGCTGTTGCCCTTGTTTGCCTACAATAGTTATGTGATAGGGCTTTCTAGAAAATAGGGGCCGTACATGTGTTGCAGGGATATGGTATTGCAATTTGAGAGGCATCTGCCGTAACGACTGAACTCTTACAGACAGAGACTAACTCCTTTAAAGCTTAGAAAAGGAGAATTTAGGAACCAAAACAAAGCAGAGATTTCCTTCCAATTTGGCAGAATCTTCTCTGCCACAGTAATCAGAGGCAGCTTTAAAAGGCTGCTTCTTGCATCAACATTTCCTAGTATCTAGGCAGTAACCTGGCATGAACCTTACTGAAAAACACAGTGGGGTGCCTTCACCCCAAGGCTCATAGAGAAAACTCGGTGGTTTTTTGCAGTGTTGTAGACAGCACTCTGCACTGAGCTTGACATTGCCGAGCATCGTAACACAGAAATCTTTTCGCTGGCTTGAACGCTAGTGACCAGCCAAAATTCACAGGGACGTTTTAACTCTTAAGTCCCAACCACTCAAACAGTCTTGCCTGCAGCAAAACAATCACATAGTGAACATTAAAAAGTTACCTATGCCAGGCATGGTAAAAAACAGTTCAAAGAGACAGATTTTGGGCTTACACCTACTTTTATATTTCCTTAAGATCTGTAAGGTTATTGCATTGAAACCTTAAGTAGTACACTCACTGACAGCAAGAACAACATTGTTTTGTATTGCCTGTTACGTGATAGTTTATTTGCTTAAATATGAGCAGGAAAATCCAGGTAATGGCTCTCCAGGCTTTTATTTGCACATGATGGACAACATCAGACTTAGCAAACTCTGGGAAGAGTTTTCCTACAACATCCTCATTCCATACTCAGTGCCACTTAGAAGCAATCTTTCCTAATGCCCATCCAAAGATGGTGCCCCTAGGCTGCTGTGGTACTAGAAAAAACTGTAATTTACACATCACATAAAATACAGATCTCCACTCATTAAGAGCTCCATTAGCACACTTGAGGGAAAGTAGGGACATTTTCTATGCTCTCTCAAAACAAGGGAAGTGCTTCAAAGCTGGGCATCAAATATATCAGTCCCTTTTGAAAAAACCAGTTCAGTAGGATCAAAGAGACAGAAGTAAATTGGTAACACTTAGTTTTTGAAAATTAATCAAAAATCGAAGAAGTGGCTGAATTCATCAGCAATATGGGAAGGTTTCAAGAACTTGAAGGGTCTTTCCGGTGATCCTGTTTAGTTTTCGATGCCATGCAACTCTAACACCTCACGAATAGGTTTTTTGTCAAGTGCATAAATCATTTACTAAGAATATTCATCACTGTTCTTCTTACCTCTGTCTCTACTGCTTGCGTTTGTATTTCAGATCTCCTCTAAGATCTGCTGAAAATCATCTCTGTACTCCCTGTTCTCCCTGTCTGTGCTTCCCCTGTTCAGTTTTTCTGATATAACTCTGATGCCTGAATATTTCCCCTCTCCCTTACGCAAAACCAGTTGTCTGCCATTCACGTCACACGCTGACTCCCTGCTTGGAGGATTACAACTCACCTGGTATTTTAGGATGCAGAGAGGCAGAGGAAAGATGTTCAAAACTCCATTTATAACCATGGAATGACAGTCAGTCCTGAAAGTTGGCCAGTGATGCCAAAGATACAGTGCGGAGAACCAGGATATGCTTTGAAATACATGCTTTTTTTTTTCAACTGAATTTTTGATGAACAGGAAAGGTTCATAGGATGGAAGGAGGTTCATGGAAAATATTGAACACAAGTTGAATTACTGAAGAAGACATAAACCTCAGCCTTTTTCACAAACTTTTCAGTCTGTTGAATATATGTCATCCGGATCTTGCTTAATGCCTAACTCCTATCTGCATAATTCCTTTCTCATAAAGCTAAGTAATAATTAGAGAGCGTTGAGATTGGGAAATACAGGTCACCAAAGTCAGGGACAATTTTCACATGTGCTTTGAAGGGAGTTGTGACCAACCTCAAGCTCCAGAAGCTATTCTCCATTTCAGTACAGCTACATTCACAGGAAGGATTTCCCATACGCTGTGACTTATAAGTAATTGTGGAATATTTATAATATATGTAGTATTATGTTCTGTCAGAAAACTGTAAGATACTATAAAAAATAACCAAGTATTTCTTACTCAGCAGAAGTCCACCACTCAAATTTGCTTGCAAACATAGATGAAAACCCTCTTTGTTTCTACCAAATCCAGGCCATATTTGCCACTCTTAACTTGGACTGACTGTAAAGTATGAGGTCACCACAGCAGTGACATGATTCCAGTTACCAGTAATGTATTTAGTTAACATAGGTAGTCCTGCCCTCAACTTTCAAGCTCTGTCTGCCTCAGTCTTGATCTCAGAATCCTTTAACCCCAGTGGTAAAAACCTATTTCCAATCTTTCTCAGATTTCTCTCATCAGGCACCTAAATAGATTACTTCAGGAGTCTTTTTGGCTGAAAATGAGTACCTAGAGGACATTTTCAGTGTTTGTTTTCTCTTTCTAACTTGATTATGTATGGAACAAGAGAAGCTGAGACACTGATTGCCTTACAGTCATTTAGAGGAATATCTTTTCCAGATTGTTTTTAAGACATTGGAGTAATGCTTGAACGCTCCTCTGTGTATTGGATTGTATTTATCTGGCTATATTTAACTACATAGCCTCATACAGAACAGTACTTGCTATACATACATATCTGTGTATGTCAATATATGTGTTTACGAATATATATTCAGTATGTGACAATACAAACATATTAATTGATTTTGTTTATAAACCTTAAGGAATCCATATTAACTTGAGAAAAATGAAACCAAATTTATTAGCTCTGTGCTAAATTTTGCAGAGCATTTAACTACCACTAATACTTAAAGAATAACAGAAGACTAATAACTGAGGATCTCTGTTTTCTGCTCTTTTAACTTTCCCCTAATTAAAGAGAAACTTCTCACTTTCTGCAAGTGTAGCATATTTGCCTAAAGCTGAGGGTCATACCATCTAATCCTAAAGAGCTGAAACCTAGATGTCAGGGTCCGTCAGAAAGTTCACTTAGATGGAGCTATAGCCATTTTTTCTGGTGTGTTTCCACCTCCTCCCAGTAGTATTGAAGGAGGCCAAATGAGAAGCTTTAGACAAGATTCCTAATTTTAGATAGATAATTTTAGATGATTAATCTAAACTCCCCCATCAAGCCTCCCTTAATCATCAATAAAAACAGACAAACCGTTCCAGGGAAGGATTCCTCCTACCTCTCTCAGACTCCTCTTTGAGGACAGAGTGACTCACCATAAAGGAGTCTGTTTCCCTTCATTAACTCCCTCCAGGCTAACGAAATGCCCCAACGGACCGATTCTTCTACATATCCAGTTCCCTATGGAGGGAAATTTAAGGTATGCAGGGACCGGATCCCTAGAAGAATTATTTATGCCCCTCCAGCATGAATTTGTCAAGAGTAGCTGTATCAGAAAACCAGGCACTCAGCTGTGTTTTATTGGGAGCTCAGCATCTTCCTACAGATTTGGATGCATGTGCCTATTGCTGCAAGAAATGTTTTGTTAAAGCAAAAGTAAAGTTCAACAATAAAAAAATCTGTGTTTCTATTCTCACCTCCACTCATCGGATCAGACTGAACCCCTTCCCCAGCAATGTGAAAAGGTGTCACGTGTTTGAAGAAAGCAGTTTAGCTCAGCGGGAAGGATAGTCAATGCAGAGTCTTTTCTGTTCCCTGCTTCCTGAGACTCTGAATTCTTTCAGACAGGAAAAGTCATTTTTATGCATTTCAGCACCTACTGCCCTCTGTTTCTTCTCACTTACAAGCAAATGGCAATTTTTAATGTCAAGGACTCTGTGCTGCAAGGCACAAAGTATGTCCTGCAACATACAGCTCCCTATGGAACTGATAGGAGTAAAATGCCCAGTTTCACAGAGGAAGTTTTTGGGATTAGCCCTCTGGATTATTTTCATACCTGACTAATGAATTATTTGCAGAATCCACACTAGAATTGTTTCTCTGCTCCGACATGAGGACCAACTCTTACAAAATGTGTAGTTGGTGTTTATATACCAGCAATCATTTGAGGCTAAAAGCTACACAGGGTATGGAGTTTGTAGGATTCCTTTTATTATGGGCAAGATCTGCTTAATGTTAAAACATTAAAATGATACATGGCAGCCCACAGATGTGCATGATACCCCACTACAGGTGAACTTCACTCTGCTGACAGCTTTAAGGGTAAGTTGTGCCTCATTTATATATAATACGTCTAGTCCAGATGTGTAAATCTCTCTACTCATAGCAGTGTAACACTTTAGGCTAATTTTCCCTGAAAGAATATCACACATGATGATAACTATATGTGACGAATCTTACATAGCAAGGACCTATATTCTATAATTTACACATAAAGCTGTGTAAAAACAGAGGGAAAAGAAAGAGTTCCAGAGGATGTGAGACGCAGGTGTGGAAATTTATATCTCGTTCAACATTTTACTATGCTAAAGTTACAATTAATGAGTCCCTGGGAATCGCATCCACGGGAAGTTTTCCAAAAGCTTCTCTGAGGCTGAAGGTTGAAAGGAAAGAGGACACATGACTGTACTTATATTTACACTAGCTTTTGCTAACCAGCTCAGGCCACACTACCAGTAGAGCTTGGGGCTAAAGGAGGGACACACGTGCTTGAATTGTGCCTCTGGGCTCATACATCTTCCCTGATGTTTAATGTTACAATCTTACCTGCTGCTTCCAGTACACAGCAGACATAAGGCAGTTCACACTCCTACTTGGTGATATTATAAGAAGATGCCTTCAGCAGTAAAGCCATGAGTGCCCTCTCAAAGAGATAAATGTCCCAGATCCGTCAGGAGGAAGATTTCCTTTTCAACTATCCTCCTTCTTCCAAAAAGTTGCCTTTCTCAGGACAACTGGGACTGCAAGCTGTCCCTTTCTGTCCTTCTAAAGCCATGCTATGCCTATCCAGATGTAGGAATGCTTTCCTGTCCTTTGAAAACTGCAAATCTAATGAATGAAAATGAAAAGATATTTATTAACAGCATCTTAGGACTGGAAAATTTTAAAGAAAAGAGCTGGGTCAAACCTCTAACTCAGCAATATTTTATCTTTCTTTCCTTCCTACATCCCCATCCCCCTTTCTTAACTCCTTTCCTTATTTTTCTTTCTTCCTCTCAAAAAAAAAAAAAAAGTTACCCCAATCTCTGCAGACATCCACCCCCGTGGGATCCTGCTGCAGAGCCATCCAGCTGTGGGCAACACTGTCGAGAGCCAGATGTGCGGTTCCCCAAGCTCCCCCTCACCCTACCCCCGCACCAGCCTGCCGAGGGACCCCCGCCGGGCACTCACCAGCGGCAGCAGCCGCCAGCCCAAACTGCACATCCTCGGCCAGG
>NW_009696551.1:82220-92491 GCF_000703405.1 Apaloderma vittatum
GCGCGGGGAGGTCGCGGACCTCCCTTCCCGTGCACCCGGGGCCCTCCTGGGGAAACCCAGCACCTTCCAGCCTCCCCTGGTAGGGTCAGGTCTGCAGCGGAGGGATGGAGATTCTCCAGCATTCCCCACTGGGATTTTAGAACCGCCTCAATGAATCTTCTTCTCTGGTCACCCACCTGTGAAACTGCAGGGAGCTGGAGCACCCATCAGTCTTTTAGGGTGTGTTCGGGAGCAGGTGTGCTCAGTGCAAGAAGAGATGCTGGATTCACGCCTTCCCCCACTAAAGGGAACGTGCTTGTATCTGGTGGCAGCAGGCTTTGGAACAAACTGGCTTTTCAGTGGGTCTGACACTGCGGTATTCCCTAGGGACTCTTAGAGATGGAGTTTCTGGGTTTTGGCATCCCTCTCCTCTCAGCTGGAAGATTCAAACAGTGACAGAAGATTTCCTCCACAAGCTGCATAAAAGGTGTCTCCAATGTTGCTTTATTTTTTGGTGCAATAAGTAAAAGCTAAAGCTGCTCTTGTCTATGATATAGATTTTTTTTTTTGGTTTTGAGGGGGGAAAAGACAAAAAAAAAGAAAGCAATTTTTTTAAATATCAGGATTCATAAGACTTAGGCACCAGTTCTGGGTTTTGCCATGGTAAATATTGCACCAAGCCATTTTCAGGGCCTGGGAGAGCAGGAATTGCGAACATAGCAAAAGCATTTTTCTTGATAAGATTTCAGTGCTATTTCGTATCCTGTTTATCGGTCATTATTTCCCAATGGTGTAAACACAGGAGTTCTGTACAGTTAGAGGAGATTTAGGGCTCACCAAGTTACCCCAAAATAGGAATCTAATACCATTAGAGTAAATACATGTTTCTGCAGCTTTCTTTGCAAGTGTATAGCTCTCTTGTATATGCATAATTCCTATATCATGTGTTCCATATGTACTTAGATATTTCTGATATACAAGAGCACCTTGAGGGGCATTGCTTTCTTCTGTTTAAGAAACTGAGTCATGTTGGTGGTATCCATTTCTCTCTTTGCACTCTCACAGTTCTGACCAAATCACTTTGTTTCAAAGGGAATCTAACAATTTGTGTGTGTGTGGAGAGCTGTATTAAAATGCTGAAATGTGAGTGTTTTGTTTCAGGATGTACCCCACCTCAGTACTGCAAATTAAAGGAAATTGGGTCTAAAATCAAATAGCATCCCTGGGCTCATCCTAGAGAGACAGTCAGTTCTACAACCTGTGTAGAATAAAAAGGGGAACAAAGGCACAGATTTGTGAGATAACATTTGTAACCTAATTCTCGTTTACCTTCCCTTTTCTGTATGCTTGTCTTTCATTAGTACATCATGGCATCTGATCACTTACCTGCACAGAGAAGCCTCAAATGCTACTCCAAAAATCAAATCTGTTGTAAAATAAAGAGATTGAAACCTAAAGAAAATAATTTGAAATCATATTTTGTCTGTTGCCCCCATCTATAATGGATGAGTTAAATCTGTGACCTCACTAGGCAATAAAGTGGTTCTTTTCACGCTGGAATAACATTTAGGATCCTACTATGAGGCAGGCATCACATGGTGTCAGAAATTTCCCTATTCTAATGCAAGGGAAAATGCAAAGTAGAGACCTATTAAGTACCCCCAGGATGGGAGCAGACTAATTCCCATTGAACAGTATTCAACCAACTTGAGCATATGAGATCACAAAATAACAGAATAATTTAAGTTAGAAGGGATCTGGCCTCAACCATCTCCACCCCTCAAAATAAGTCAAATTTTAAAACCAAGTCATGTTTTTGAGGGATTTGGTTGTTGTGTTTCAAGATAAATTGTTCTCAGGATTCACACTGTAAACATGAAGATGCAATTAAATTAATATCAGCATGACATTCCAGTCCAATATATTTCAACTGGATTCCACTACTTAAGGCCTCTCAGACATTTCGATGAAGTCTTTTAGGTCGTCACAACTCGTCTCCCAGTCTGGAGAAAATCATGTGAGAATCATTTTTTATGAGGTTTTTCCGTGTAATTTCTTGACCTGGATGTTTGTAAGTGTTGCTTAGCAGAAAGCATTGCTTCTTTGAGCAGACGTGATCTCTCACTGTTTCCTTCCTTATCTGTATTTCTCTCCTCCGTCTGTTTTTCCTATCGGATATCCAGCTGATCTAAAAAAACAGGCCACGGTCCAGTCCTCGAGCTTGAAATTAATTAGCTAGAAACTTCTTTGTCCAGCTGATCTAAAAAAAACAGGCCACGGTCCAGTCCTTGAGCTTGAAATTAATTAGCTAGAAACTTCTTTTGTAAGAGTTTTTATCCACGCTAATAAAGAAAGCAAACTCTGGTCTTGTTGGGTTTTTATAATGTCTCACTGTAGCTGGTACTATAAACCTTCCCAGCATTAAAGTCTCAGAGTTCCTTCCTCATATCCCTTTATTGCTTTAAATAGATCCTTTTGTGGGCTAAAACCTTATTTAAGCTGAAAGCTACTTTCTGTCTATCATCTTCATTTACTTCATTTGTTCTATTCTTTGTTATTTCTCTATACATCCTCGAAGAAGATCCAATAACAAAATAACATAGAAAAGTAACAATACTTCTCATAATTTCTTGTGTACTCTGATGCATTTTGCTATTTTTTATCGCATTTACTTTTTTTTCTTTGTCTGACAAACTGGCTGTAACTAAGCAATTTCTTTTTATTTTTTTTTAATTAAGCAATTTTAGGATAACTAATCTAAGATAAGGAGTAGCTCTGTTTTTCTACTGCTCTACAACATTAGCCTGGGCTCAGAATATAACTCTGACATGCATAAAAATGCCCTCTTGTTAACATCAGCAAGCGATCGAGCCGTCATGATGGTATGAAACTTAATCAATGAAGCAATTGACCTGAGATTATTCCTAATCATCATGGATATTTTGAATCAATTGATGCCATTTAATGAAAATCACTTGACATTTACTGAGCTGCTTAGAACCTTTGTAGAAGCTAAAGAATGCTTTTTTAGATACCATATGCTACCTAAATAAGGCTTTTCCATAACAAAAATCCTTCTGAGTTGCAGCTGTGCTTCCTCTGTGTGCATATACAATCACTTCCTTAGACAACAAAAATATAGTGCATCAGCACTGCACTGCTATATGACCCATCAGCCAGAGAATAAAGGTGGATGTACTGACATTTCTAAACAATCTTTTGATGAATCTGACTGAAGATGCAAAAGAAAAAGCCCTGGGAGTGTGAGGAGAATGAAAGCTTGTAATGCTGTGGTTAGATGGAACATGACATTACCAAGAAACATATTGCAGCTATAATTAAAAGCAAAAGCCACAGTGTTTAAAAAATGGAAGGTATATAAAAGGATGGTAGCTTTGTTCCTCAGGGTGATCTCTGTATGATGCTTGAGAGAGTGGGGTGAAAACATGAAGATAAAACAACCAAAGAAGTGGTTTGGTTTTGTGATGCTAAAGAAGCAAGGCACTAAATATAGGAGAACAAGTACTTAGAGATGCATGAGGATGGTTTGTCCAATTAATTTTCTCTGTATACAATAACTGTATCATCTGTATAATATTTTTCTTGGGTAAAACTAACCCCCATTGTGTCCTGGGGCTCTGACTCCGTATGCACCGGTATTCTGTTGCTGTTACCTAGCCTGACTCCAGGGACACCACAAAAATATGGGCGGTTTTGTCATGCAGTCATGGACACTTGGCTCACGTGGATTCTGTCCCACAAGTTTTAATCTGCAAACTTAATTCTGCCCAAGCATCTAAGATGTTTTCTCAATTTAAAAAAATATATCTTATCTGTACTTATCTACTGTAAACATACCATTTAGATTCTTTTGAAATACTTTTTCATCTCTTCAGTTTTTTGGCTTTTAAAAAAATAAACGTCAGTGATCCCTTCTCTATGTCTATTTTATCTCATTTGTTGAATAAGAATGTCATTTCCTTCAAACCAAAGGGAAGTTACTTTTCCACACAATGAAATCTTCATTCATATTAATAGACTCTAAAGGGTTGACAAACCAGCTGTTCCTGTCCATGGAAATAGTTTTATATGTTTTATTATTCATTTGTTTCCTTTCTGTCCTCTGTCTGTTCCAACTCAAATGAATTTCTGTTGTTTTTTCATGACGAGCAGAATAATACTGACTTTTACTCACTAAAATTTGGTTTTGAGACTAAGCTTGGTCCTCTTATAAAGGCCAAGAAAAGATGCATGTTTCTCCTATGTATAGGTTGAGCCTAAAAAATAGAAGATAGGCAAACACAAGTAACCTATTTTTAACAACACAGAAGTTTCGTTACTGGTGTATACTAGTTTCTGATCTTTTATATTTAAGAGAGAGAAGAGAATCTTTTATCCAGGTTTTTTTCTTTGATAATACCAGGTCCTGTAGCAACTGTAGCGGGCCTCACACAGCTCACACCCCTACAGTAGTACTTGGCTCATCTAATTTCAAACATTAAGAGTCTAAATGCAAACTAATCATACCAGGTACTTTTCACAGTCACAGACAGCATTGAATGCAGTTTGCCTGACAATATAGATGTCTACAGAGGGCAAGATACTCAATTCCTCGGAGCGTACCCTTCTTCACCATTTCTAAAAGGAGGATAGGATGATTGCTCAGATGTAGATGTTTACTTCAGGGGTGAAATTCCACACACTGGTGGGCATCTATCTGGATGCCTAAGGTGGAAAAGTGAGCTCCCACTGTGGTTAATAGCCAGTCAAAAGTAATTAGCTAGGCTTCCTTTACAATTATGGGAAAGACACAAAAAAAGTTTCAGTTAGAAACTTATTTGTACTGTAATGTGGTGGGAGATACTGATTCCTAAGCCTTTCTATCTCTTTTAAGTGACTTTAAAGGGAGATGAGAAGTGGAGTTTGTTAAAAGATATTGAGAAATTTAGATATCAATGTGTAGGTGTTTAGATGTAGATTACGTGCTTAAGTTTCTGTTGGAGTCCATAATCATCTAAAATGGCACATTTGTTTATTCTGTTGAGTGATTCTTTAGACTCTATTGACTGTATTGGCTAAGATCTTGGATAACTTTATGTACTTCAAGGCTCAGCTAAGTTGCTTAATAGTAAGTGACCAGTGTCAACTGAGATCCATAGAATCATAGAATCGATTTGCTTAGAGAAGACCTTTAAGATCATTGAACTCAACTGTTAAACTAGCACTGCCAAGTCCACCATTAAATCAAATCTAAACACCTCATCTACACATCTTTTAAATACTTCCAAGGGTGATGACTCCACCACTTCCCCTGGCAACCTGTTCCAGCGCTTGACAACCCTTTGGTTCAAGAAATATTTCTACTATCCAAACTAAATCTCCTCCGGTGCATCTTGAGGCCAGTTCTTGTCCTATCACTTGTTACTTGGTAGAAGAGCCCAATACACGCCTAGTTACAACCTCCTGTTTGGGAGCTATAGAGAGAGATAAGGTCTCCCCTGAGCTTCCTTTTCTCCAGGCTAAAAAACCCCAGCTTCCTCAGCAACATTTCATAAGTCTTGTCCTTGAGTCCCTTCACTAGCCTTGTTGCCCTTCTTTGGACATGCTCCAGCACCTCAATGTCTTTCTTGTAGTGAGGATCCCAAAACTGAACATATGATTCGAGATGTGGCCTCACCAGTGCCAGTACAGCGTCACAATTGCTTCCCTGGTCCTGCTGACCACATTCTTCCTGATACAGACCAGGATGCTGTTGGTTTTCTTGGCCACCTGGGCACACTGCTGGCTCATGTTCAGCCAATGGTCGACAAAGCCCCCAGATCCTTTTCAATTCTCCAGCCACTCCTCCCAAGCCTGTAGCATTCATTGCAAGGGGTTGGTGTGACCCAGCTGCCAGATGCAGCATTTGGCCTTGTTGAACTTCATACAACTGGCCTCAGTCCATCAACTCAGCTTGTTCAGATCCCTCTGGAGAGCCATCCTAGTCTGTCATTGGCAAAAGTGAGGGCAAAAAGCCCAGGAGTGAAGACAGAGGAACACAGGGAACATTACAGCAAATGTGTATGCTCCTACCACCCAGACCGGTAATTCAGACAAACACACCCATGTTTTTTTAGAAGATGATAGGGTTGCAAATACATTCACAGAAGTTTTTAATGTCTAGAAGAAGTACTAATGCTGGGAGAAACAATGTAAAGCTGATACATGGGTCTGATGCAAACACCTTATGTATGAGTCATGAGTCGGCCAATTTCTTAATAGTCATAGGACAGCGTAGAGAAGAGCCATCTAGGAGGATAATTAGCTAAGAATTGATTAGTTTTTGATTAGCTAAGAATTTTGAGTAGCTAAGAATTACACAGAACAAGGTTGCAGTATGTAAACACACTGAGTTTTTTAAATCACCAGTTATTAGAAAAAATGAAAAATATCTAAGTATCAATAAATAGAAAGACACAACTCTCATATTCAGCCACTATTCCCAGGTGATGAATTCAACCCTGATCCTAGAAAGTATGAGGTTCTTCTCAACTTCCTTAAGTTTTTATGTTGTAGATATATAGAATTTTTCATGCCATAGCTATATTCGTAATGAAAGAAGAAAAGTAGACATGCTTAAGTGTCGTTTTTCCTGCGCTTTTTTCTTATATTTTTATTAGCATTAGACCAAATGGATCCTGTATGCCACTGGCTATACAGATTAAATGAATTCAACACATAAATCCTTTATTTCATCTAAACCCTAGAGACTCATTATTCTAAGTACTGACATTTTGAAAAAGGAGAACTAAAGAAAAATGAAATCCTAACAGGACCCTAAAGCTCTCCTGTGAGAGAAACTTTGTGTGCTTGAGGCCAAGCACTGCAAGCTGTGCATAGGGGGAAATTAGTTGACTCAATTTCTGGGACTGCAATATACTGTAGCTAAAAGATTTCTGAGTCACAACCCTCAAATGGGACAGAATCAAGACTTGTAGGGATAAAAATTTCTTATACATCTTTCAGCTAAAGCTGTAGTCATCTGAGCACTGGTATTTGCCCTAAAAAGTAACCACAGAAGGAAAACAGAAGGGCCACCAGAATTGAACAGAATGCTTTTGGTATCTATAAAAAACATATCAACACTCGAGCCTACCCCTTCGACATAGATATTTGCCTGCAGAAGGTGAACTGTGGAATACCTTCATTTACATTAACCTCAGATGAAAACCTTATATTAGCTTCCTCTAAAGAGTCTTTAGTTGCCAGCAATGCCAAAGTTTGGCTTCTGATCTGAAATACTTTGTGCGAAGGCAACTCTCTCAGCAATCCCTCCAGCCTCTCAGGAGCTGAAGTTTTTCCTGTTTCACAAGTAATATCTTACAAGCTAATAATGAGAAAGTATCAAATATAAAATCTATTAAAAAATAAGTCCTCAACTTTGGCTATGAAAACTACTACAAGGAGACCTTTCCCTCATTTTTTCTCTTCTTTATTCCCACTTCTCTCCCTACTGTTGTTTCTCTTTCCTAGTATAAAATATATCCTCCTCCCCTCAAGAGATTAAATAAATAAAAAATGAAATTTTACAAGTGTCAAAGAGTTTTCAAGTAACTGCTTTTAGATTTGATGAAACATGTATTTCAAATAAGTAATCTGCTAAAATTACAATCAAAACTAATGATCAACAAACAGGTCTGTTCATTAGTGGCAGAATTTCTCTTCATGAAAAATCTGTGACAAGAAATAATATGGAGCCCTATTTTTGTTTTCAAGATAGGCTTTTATTTCATGTTATCACCAGTGTGGTGGCACAAGGTAATTATCCTCTTATCCTCTGATACATAAAAGCAGGAGGAAAAATCCATGAACTTCCCCCAGGAACAGACCAATGAAATAAAGATTTTTTTAACCTGCAACATTTGCGAACTTGTAACAGTTTAAGTGATCTGGAACAGATTAATTAATCTGAAGGAAAACTGTAAAAAATTACATTTGCACTAACTTGATGTTCACGAGGAAATTGTAAGGAAATACTGGTTTAACTCAAAGTGAGAATATTGCTTAAAATTTTGGCAAATTCATGTCAGGATATCTTCTGGAGTAAAATTTGGGGCTGTAGCTATTGCTTAAGGGAGATTCTATTTTGAATAAACTTAACATTTCAGAAGAATATTTTATACATTTACAGGTGTGTCTGCTACTTTTTTATCATTAAACTTTTTTTTTGGTTATAACTCAATGATTTGTTAAGGGTAAGTGGATGCAATTTAGAGTGCTACCTGAAAATTTGTATTTTGGGAAAACAATAGTAGTGGAAGCAGAATGTCATATGAACCAATTCTGCTACTCAAGTAACATCATTTGAATCCTGTCTCACACCAGTCCATCGCTTGATTTAGCAATCTGAGATGACAAAACATGGCTTTTATCATAAATATGTGGGGAAGTTTCTGTTTTCTAGTTATATTTTTGTATAGGTTTTGAGGTTTTTAATATAATTTTCTGGAGTCTATTAAAAATAGTAAAAATAAAACTGTGTGAGAAAAGACATAAAAATCATTTTCTTTCCATTAAAAAAATCACGTAATTCAACTATAAAGTGAGAAGACTTTTTTAGACAACTGCGAATAGTGACTATATTACACAATTATATTTAGAAAATTAGCCTATTTCTTACTGGATTAATTTAATAACGTGGAAAAAAAAATCTTATTGTAAATACCCAGAAAAAAACAGCTGCATAAAAATCAAGTGATCATCAGGATTGATCACACTCAGGGCCTCATGAGTAGAAACTGCATAAAAACTAACCAGAGAAATTGTGGATGCCCCTTTTCTGGGGGGAGTGTTCAAGGCCAGGTTGGATGGGGCTTTGAGCAACCTGGTCTGGTGGGAGGTGTCACTGACCATGGCAGGGGGATGGAATCAGATAATCATTAATGTTCCTTCCAACACAAACCATTCTGTGATTACTGCTGATTTGCACCCAAGACAACAGAAATAAGCAGCGTAAGTGTGCCGTGAAGCACAGAAAGAGCACAGAGTTTGGGACTGTGAAATTGTGAAATTTTGTCTTTTCAAAGATCCTGTTGTATGAACTGGCTTATTTGTCCAAAATTTCCTTTCGTTTAAAGACAGCTGTGATTTCCTTCCTCTATTTTCTCCAATAATATTTCAAAACTAGTAAAAATCCTCTGGATATATGGTGGTTAGGCCAGAGAACATAAAAACATGAGTTTCTCTTAAAAAAAGATAATTCCACATATACTTACACAAGTTAGTTTTATGTGCTGTACATGGTGAATAATTCGCTATTTATACATATTCACGAACCTGTCTCTTTCTTACTTACTTTTTCATAAACAGGTTTTAATTCTCCTAAATTAATTGTTTGAAGAATTGGTGAACAATTCTTGCATACTGACAAAATAATTTTGACTTGAATCTTCAGGCACGTAATACCTTTACATTCTCTGATCAACTTGACTTAGCTTCTCATCTTAGTTTCTTGATGCAGAAATCACAGCGATTATTTCAGGTTTTTTTAAGGCCTGTAATATGGAGCATTTAACTGAAGAGATCATGAAAGTGGTCTTTTCTCTACTTTCTCTTTTTCTCCCCTGGAAAAATAATTATGATAAATTAAAATAGAAACCAAGTCGATCACAAATTCCTTATTGTTGAAAAAAATCTGTAGTGTTTCTCTAATCTGTAAGGAGGGACAAGGTTTACACAGACGATGACTTAAAATACCAGAGGAGATGATGAAGATGGTGATGGAAACAGATGAAAAAACCCCTGGAATCACATGTCCTCCTTAAAAAATATCTGCTTTTAATAGCCGTCAGTTGCCAATTTGTAGAGCCAAATGGCTCAACAGGTTTTCAGATGTGACCAGGTGAGCGTAACACATTGTGTATAAAGTGACTGATTTGTGTATCAAATAATTAAGCCATTGACCAGTTTGGCCCAGAATGTTTTTCTGAGGTTGCTGAACTGCAGGTTGCTGGAAGTCAGCCAGGTTTTCTTGGAAGAATCCCTGCACAGTTGTTGTGTTCTTGTGCCTGTACGGAGCTTTCTGCTACAGCCACTGTCAGAGAAAAGAATCAGCTATTAACGCCTTTGTGCTGAGCTCTACCACTGGTTTTCATGCTCTTAAGCTTAAAAAAACCCCAACAAACAAAGCAAAAAAAAAAGCCAAACAATCGAATGTATTTTCTCATTTTAAATATTTCAGGACTAGAATGTTGATTCAACCATTCAAATAAAAGCTCTTTTACCAATAGTTTTTTATTATAATCTTTTATACA
>NW_009696552.1:0-27663 GCF_000703405.1 Apaloderma vittatum
CAGATCAACACTTCCACCCAGCTTGGTGTCAACTTACTGAGGGTGCACTCCATCCTCTCCTCCAAATCATTGATGAAGATGTTAAACAGGAGTGGCCCCAGCACTGATCCCTGGGGGACACCACTCGTGATCAGACGCCAACTGGATGCAGCACCATTCACTACCACTCTCTGGGCCTGGTCATCCAACCAGTTTTTCACACAGCAAAGGGTGCATCTCTCCAAGCCGCGGGCTGCCAGCTTTTCCAGGAGGATGCTGTGGGAGATGGTGTCAAAGGCTTTGCCGAAATCGAGGTAGACCACATCCACAGCCTTCCCCTTATTCACTAGACGGGTCACGCAGACCCGTCATAGAAGGAGATGAGATTGGTCAGGCAGGACCTTCCTTTCCTAAACCCATGTTAGCTGGACCTGATCCCCTGGTTGTCTTCTCCTTGCCACTTGATGGCACTCAGGATGATCTACTCCCTAACCTTGCCAGCCACTGAGGTCAGGCTGACAGGCTTATAATTCCCCGGATCCTCCTCCTGGCCCTTCTTATGGATAGGTGTCACGCTGGCCAACCTCCCGTCACGTTGGCCAATCTCCCGTCATCTGGGACCTCCCCAGTTAGCCAAGATTGATGAAAAGTGATGGAGAGCAGCTTAGCCAGTTCTTCCTCCAGCTCCCTCAGCACCCTAGGATGAATCCCGTTCGGACCCATGGACTTGTTGGGATCCAGCTGGCACAGCAGGTCATGAACTCCTTCATCCTGGATTACAGGAGGGATATTCTGCTCCCAATCCCTGTGTACCAACTCAGGAGTCCAGTTGTCCTGAGGACAGCCAGTCTTCTTGTTGAAGACTGAGGCAAAGAAGGTATGAAGTACCGCAGCCTTTTCCTTATCTTCCGTTACGATGTTCCCCTCCTCATCCAATAATGAGCAGAGAGTTTGCCTGATGCTCCTTTTATTATTAATGTATTTATAAAAGCACTTTTTGTTATCCTTTACAGAGATAGCCAGATTAAGTTCTAACTGAGCTTTCGCTTCTCTGATTCTCTTTCTGCACGACCTTACAATATCTTTAAATGCTTCCTGATTCACCTGCCCCTTTTTCCAGAGTTGATAATTTATTTTTTTTTCCCTGAGTTCTTCAGAGTTGATAATTTATTTTTTTTTCCCTGAGTTCTTGTGACAGCTCCCTGATCAACCATGTTGGCCTTCTTCCCTGATGGCTCATTTTATGGTGCATAGGGATGGCTAGCTCCTGTGTCTTCATAATTTCATTCTTAAAGTAAGCCCAGCCTTCCTGGACCCCTTTGTTTTTAAGGGCCAATCCCAAGAGATTCTTCGAACCAGCATCCTGAGTAGTCCAAATAGTTCCTCGTTTTCCTTTGCATGGTGTCACAGAAGCCCTGCAGACAGACATTTCAAGGTGCACCTATTTAAGACAGAAGTGTCAGCTTCAGTACCAAGCATGATGCAGTGACCAACAGGCCACTTGTGATGGGGAGTGCAGCACTAACCGCTTCTCTGCCCATCTGCTCAGAGTGTGTAAGTGTGTGTGCAGCTCTGGGACAAGGAGGAAAATCTGTGCTTCCCAAGGAAGAAGAATATTAATGGCTGCTAATGAAAGGACCACAACAACAAAAAATTCCACAGCATAGAGAAAAATGGTTTCTTAACAGATGAAATAAACCTAGAATCCCCCTCTGCCCCACCCTAAAATAACCTCCACAGACTAAGAAGCCTCAGTTTTGTAAGAAACAATGTCTTTGATTCATTTACATCATTCTAATTATAAATATACCCTAGGGGTACAAAACTTTCTTCCTTATCCAGACACAATGCTGAAACATGGTTTCTCACACACAAAGGCTGTCTCCCAGGGTGCTACTTCTCAGACTAATATTTGCCTGTATCTACAAAGAATAGGTCATAGGAGAATAAATACTGTGAGAATTATTGTATTCTTTAACAATATTCCCTTAGATTAACACTTCTATTTTAAAGAGTTTATAAGTCATTTGAAATTAACCCTCTCATGTAATCTGAAACTGCATACACATGTTATAGAAAACAAGATCTTCTGTTTTGTGCAGTATTTCACTCTTTTTTGGCTATTTTATGCATGTTATTCAGAAAAAATATTCCTTATTACACTTCACTTACATTGATAAAAGTAATTCAGGTTAACACTTTGGCTAGTGCTCTTTGTTAACACTTTGGCTAGTGCTCTTTGTCTTTGCAATTTAAAATGGGGCCTGATGCACACCCTTTCTCTACATGTCTTTGTTGTTTAATGATGTGTTTTATAGCACCCTGTTGTGTCTGCTTGTCAGTGATCACAGGGACACTTGCCAAAAGCGCCATATCTGCCTGAGCTGGTTTGCAAAGTTTTGGGCTTGGCTCTATGCAAATATGGATTACTTGCACATTAGAAGAATCTATTTTGCTGGAAAGGGCCAAACAAACTTTCTTCTTCATGGTAAGGATTGTGGGACGTAAGTTGTTTGATCAGTTCCTTTACAAAAAGATGACTATAATTTTTGCATTTTCAAGAAAAATTAAAGGGATACTGAGTAAATATTTGATTTTTAAAAGATATTGTAGTGAACACATGAATAATGATCAGTTTTACAGTGGAATTTTACAACTAATATGTCTTATCCTAGCTTTTTAATGTGATGACAAAATGTACAACTGATGCCAGCCTTGTCAGAAGAACATTCAGGTATTTCCATTTTTGTTGTCTATGAGGGGTGGCCACAGAATCAGAGTTTCTGTGGTATACAGAACTGAGGACTATTTTCTGAACGTATTCCTGGGAGGGACTCTTGAAAGGTGAGATAATGTACACACAGGAAGCAAAGGTGTGTGGCTCCAGGTCACTCCTTAGATGTGATTTATCTGAGGGTGTAAGAGGGAAGGGC
Organism: Apaloderma vittatum; assembly: GCF_000703405.1. NCBI lineage: Eukaryota > Metazoa > Chordata > Aves > Trogoniformes > Trogonidae > Apaloderma > Apaloderma vittatum. The sequence goes on from NW_009696552.1 coordinate 2,913, forward strand.
TACCAAGTATCAGTTATTGCGGGTTTTTTTTGGCAGACACATGATGTCTGGAGCAAAAGTGTTATGCTAAGGGCTGCACTGAAGGTGAAAAAGAATAAGTTACTAAAAAAAAAAAATCACAACCAAATAGAGAAAGGAAATGTTAAAATTAACTGTGAGGATAATGATTCAGTTTTGGAAATAAAATGGAAAAGGTCAAAAATACGCAGATAAGATTTTAGGGCTTATTTAGGCAATGAATAGGAAATAAAATGGCATTTAACTATGCTACTCTCTAAACTACACACTTTTAACACTTGGTGCAGGGCTGGTTCAATCATCTCAAAAGTACTACAGCAGAAACAGAAGAAATTGAGGCAGAGTAAGGAAGGTGGAGAATGACCTCAATACCAAGGCTGATTAAGTAAATAAGGACTCTCTGCTCTGGAAAACATATGCCTTTAAAAGCCCATAGTGAATATATACTAGAAAGGGCATGGATCAGGCAGATGGGGTCAGCTGTGCTCTGTCTTTTACAATACGTGAAGGAGAGGTGCCTCTATCTCTTTAGAATATGCTTTTATTTACATTTTTGACCATTTCTATTTTGAAAACATAGCAGTTATTTTCTGGTTTGTGGAATTAAGATGTATCCATTATTTCTTTTCACCTCCCTGTCACAAGAAGATGTACAGTTCTTTGAGAGGCATTTTTTTTTGGTAAAACTATCTCCCTTAATTCCAGCTGAATCACACTGAATTTTAAATTAATTAGGTGAGATGAATTTAAGTCTTAATGCATTTCTTTGTTGTTGTTTTTTCTTGTTTTCTTGCATTGTTTACAGCTGAAACATGTTAATAAGAAATAATACTGAATATAAACCAAAATACTTTCTGATATATATGTAACTGCTGAATAAGACCAATTCTCAACTGACCATTTGCTACATTATCTACTATTAGCTACTAAATCTTGAGTCAGAGATGAAACGTCAGGTAGATGGTAATGCGGTAAAGGGGTCAAGTGTGGTTTAGTTGACAGAATGTACAATAGTGTTCCCTATCAGGTTGCAGAAATCTATGTAATCCTATAAGAAAAATTCTTTTGGAAGTGCAAACAGGCCAGCTCTCAGCAACTGGAATGAAACTGGAAGGTTTGCATGAAGGGAAAAACTATGTTACAGTAGTATCTTATAAGACACACACTGCTTTCTAAATAAACTTGCTTATGTCTGGTTGCTGAGAGCTATAGGCATCTTTCCAAATGCTGGAAATTCATTACACAAAAGGGGCCAGAGACTGTGAATTAATTTTGGCAGATCCCTCAAATAAATGGCAAAAAGCAACTCAGTAGTTTTTTGACGTTCCCAAGAGTCTCAAAATCGACAACACTAATACCACCAGAACTTTTTTTTATGCTGGCTAACAGGCAAGCTTCCTCTGAACCCTGGTAATTTTGAGGTATAATAGCATCCGTTGTGGCATAGTGTAAAATGACTGAGGTCAGAGTAATATGCTCTTGTCAGTGAGATTTTATGAACTGGCAAACAAGAGAACTATTAATGGCTTTTAATTTGGGCCACGAGATGAGAGTACTCAGCAAGTTTTGTTTATACAATTCCCTGAAAGGGAAGGAAATGAATTGCTTTTCTCGGACTATGTCTCCTCTCACAAAATTGCAAAACTTCAGATGCTTTTTAGTGAAACCTTAGAAGAACCTCTGTTTTTCGTGTTATCCTCTCTGATAAAGGCTCTGTAATGGAATATGATACGAAGAAACTTTCACTGGAGAGAGAGGTCCTATTCCTTTACCCCAGGAGGAAGAACAACAGCACCTTTAACATGAATAAACCTTAAGGACCATAGACAATACTGAACTGGATATGTGAAGCTTTGCAATAAATTTTAACTTTGAGCACCAAGACAGCTGAACTATAACTGAGAAATAGGATTTCACCTTGGCCACCACTGAAAGTGAACAGAGATTGTGCAAAAGGAATGGCCAAACTGTGCCAAGATAACCGGCCCATGATATCTAAATGTGCGATTCACTTTGAATACTTCTGCTCCCTCTCCCATTTCTTTGAAAATCCCTAGAAGGTGCAACATTCAGTGAGCCTTTGAGGAATTTCTGTCCTTTCTGAGAAGGCTTACAACACTGAGAAAAGGAGAAGGGCAGAAGGGTAAGTACACAAGAAGGGAAAATCAGTAAAGGAGTACTATGCCTCTCTGTACTAGAGTCAGAAGAAATATCTGCCTGAGGGTCTTTCACTCACCCTTTTTTTTTTTTACTGAATAAGCCAAGTCCAGTATCTCTGGGGTGTCAGCCCGCAGACTTTGTAATTCAGACATGATTTCATTGAGGACAGCTCACTTTATCATCCACTTCTTTAAACAGAATCCAGTACTGCTGTCTAAAATGTGGCATTAGCCAATTGTTACTAAAACTTCACCAGTGCATTAATCTTTATGACTCTTCACTCTTACAAGGCTCAAACCGTACCCACTGCTATCGCCTTTGAACTCTTGAGATGTTAGGGCTGCTTATGCTAAATGCAATGAATTATACTTCAGTTTTGTACAAATGATACGTACTATACTTCATGCTGTAAGAAAATTATACCAGTTCTTTTCTAACTTCATTGAAAGGCAATTTATAATAAACGAAAATAGAAGGGGCTCCTTTTTTTTTTTTTTTCTTATTTTCTTTGAAATGCTCGCCTGGAAAACATCCAGCAAACTCTGATGATCAGATATATACAAATTAGGACATTTGGTTAAGCACTCCCCTATGACGACACAGGATGTTGCTGTTACAGAATTGTGATTCACCATCTAAGTAGTCTCTGATGAGATAACAGTTAAGTAATTACAGAGTTTGTAATGCTTTCTAAAAGTTAAGTATGATATAAAAGGTGTAATCTTTGTTTTCTAGGAAGCTATGATAGAAATGTTTATTAGGCTTTAAGGAAGATGATGTGAGTAAGTTACTACTGTGCAAGACGACGAGTTACAGGAATAAGTTGTACAGAAAATTCACTGGGTAGGAAGAATGGTTAGATGAATCAATGTGTTTTCAACTTTTATGTACGTAATGTCATGAAAACAAATCTCCATCAGGAAGTGATGGACCTCTGAAAAGCTTTCAAATGTGGGTATAAGCACAGAATATGTACAATTAAAGGCAATAGATTTCTGAGAACTTGACCACATCGATCTTTCCCTGGTACTATGTCATGCAAGAATGCTTATTTCTACAATAGCTTTCCATTGACAGGTAGATGAATTTATTTTTAGGTACTGAGATGCTTTTATACTTTTTTTTCTATCAATGAAAAGCAAAAAGCTACAAAGGAGGCTTGCTACATTCTTTATTTTTTTAATCAATAAAAGACATGGAATAATTTTACAGGAAAAACACTGTGTAGAATGTTTTTATTTTCTTTAAAAGGATACAAATTCCCTTTTAATCCTGTGAGTAGCATAAATAACAATGGTGCATTTTGATTCTTTTCGCTTTGCCTTTATTTTTTAATGGGACCACCATCCATACAATAGTTAATACAAGAAATTAAAACAATTAGACTGTGCAGATTTCATTAGTTGACTCCCAACTCTAGCCTCTTGGTGCCAAGTGAGAAGACAATCCTTGGCTCCAGATGAAGATGGATCCCCCTGACTCAAGTTCTGCAGAAGAGGAACACAATGCTCAAAATAACTCAGCACAAGGATAGTACTAAAGGGCTCAGGTAAGGGGGCAAGATTGGTGGGTTGTGTCTGTAGCAAGGGCTCACAGCACAGACCTAGAGTGACACTAGACAAGCACAGGAGTGTAAGCGGCAGCTTGGAGAGATTGCTCCCATGTAGCTGCTGTTTTCTAAGTCTTTTGAAACCACATATGGGATCAACAACCTCTAGAACAGCCTCAGATTGAAGCAGGAGGAATAGTTCGAAGCTCTTACTCCTTTCCAGAGAATTTCTATGCTACAGAAATGTAGCCTCCCTGTTCCCTCTAAGATTAGCTACTTCAGTGCTGAAGTTAGGAACCGAGCTGGGCCAGACTCCAACCATTGCTTAAGCTCTGGTTACACACCCAATCTATTTTTTTTTTTAAACAGGTTTTTATTTGAATGAAAACATGTTTAGGTTTTTAGTCATTACTATGATTTTTCAACCTTAATGTGTCTTTTTTATAGGAACAGAAGAGATTACATGCTCTTCTGATATATTTTGTGCCTGCCAGTTTTCAGTGGGATGTTCCTGATGTTTGCAATATTGCATTCAGTAGGTTTTTCTCTTGTATACTTTGAGAAGCAGCAAAATACTGCTCTTGCAGCACTGTGTGGATTTATCTTACGGATAAAAATAGTGACTTTCCTAATTTAACCTGTGCAAGAATAATGTGTTATAGTGGTATCCCCTTATATTGGTACACAGATATCCCCATACTTGTATTTTAAATAGATAATATAAATGGAAATATAATAGGACAAACGTGAAGAGGAAGAAAGCATCATGACAGAGAAGAAAGCAGTGTGGTTATATGAAGCTTATTACTGTTTTTACAGTGCAAAGTAAGTCTCAAAAGAATGGAACACTGATCTCAAAAATAATTTGCATTGATAAAATAATGACATTTTTGTGTCATTTTTATCTAGGGAAATAAACTGTTCTATTGACATATTTTTTCAGTTAGGCTAACGGTTTAAAATAAGACATGAAATGTCATCAGAAAACCCAAAAGCTCTAACTATCACCTTATCATAACTAAAATGTGAAACACTTAAACAAAATAGAAGTATGCTGCATGAAAATGATGTGTGGCTTGCACAACTTGTGAGTAGTTTTATGAAGCCAGGAAAAAAGATCTCATGGTTAACAAACTGCCTGAATAATAATAATAAATATAAGTATTTCCTCTGCTACCACAGACTTTCTACGTGTGCACAGGTGAGTCACAATTCCTTGATAATTCTGTCCCTTTACAAACCCATAGTAAGATAACAGCACTGCTATGCCTTTACAGAGATACTGTAAGGTTTTCCTTACACATTAAGCATTTACAATTCAAGGCATTCAGATACTATGGTGCCATTTAAACCTTTCAAACAAATCAGCAAAATTGTACATCTTTTTAAAAAACCTGCATCTCACTGAAAACACTGCTGTGAATATTAATTCGTCTTCACAGTTCAACGAATGGATTTTTGCCTTCCTTTGGGGACTATTTGACTTGCACGAAGAACGAAGCAGGGATTCTATCCACAACTCCTCTGTGTCATTTTTCACTTCCTTTCAAGTATTCCTCCTGTGTCCAGAACCAGGGCAACTCACCTCAGATGCCTTCGGACAGGGTGCACTTTCAGGCATGCAGATGAGCACCACAAGCGAGTCGGCGGGGACGGTGGCTCTCCCAGGCTCCGCAAAGCGCAGCCACCCACGGTGTTCCCACGGAAGGCTTTTCCAGCTCCTCTGAGTCATGCTGCTACCTTCAGATGACTGTTGTTATGAGCTAACCACCTTTCTCACAGACACAAGGAGAACTTGCAAACACTTTCAAAACGAATCCTACTTGCTGCATCCACTGCCCTTCTCTTACTACTCTATCTAATGTAGGAATAAATAGAAGAGACTTAAGAGTCACAGCATCTTCAAAACAATAAAGCACCTTTTGGCACACTTTCAGAGTTCAACCCAATACATGATCTCTTCTTTAAGAAAAAAAATCTTAAAAACATATATATTACTGCTTTTTAAGCTATTACTACGAAGTTAGTGCTAAGTTAAAACCTTTTGGAAAACTGCAATGGTTTTTTTTCATTTCAGTGACTTCTGCACCAACAGGAGGAACAAGTGTTCCTGGCTTCCTTGGCAAGGCAAGGCAAAGATTTCCTGCAAGCAAGTACATCTTACAGAACTTAGCACATCTCCTCAACATTTTCTGATCTATTGACAATGAATATCGTGTTGTCTCATGCTGAGGCAACACCACACTTTGCCAGCACACCTCTATTTTCTTCCCTTAATTTTGTGTGGCTGCAAGTATTATAGAAAACTCTCAAGGACAAGGCACAGCCCAGGACCCCCAGAGGGAGATCCTTGTGGATGGAAGATAAGTGCGTGAAAGAAAGGAGGAAACTGAATAGTCTAAAAGAGAGAAAGAAAACTTTCTTAAAGAAATATTAGCTATCTACATTTCAGTGTATTTTTATATAAATTTTATCTTTGACACAAAATAAACATCATTTGTTAAGTGCTTATTTAGTATGCAAATTCTTCATCACTTCTTAACTTATAAGTAACAAAGATGAGGTGTGACTTATAATATTAGAAGAAGCTTGCCAGTGCTGAATTTCCTATTTGTGCTCTTTTGTTAATTATATTTTGTACACTTTAAACTCCTTGGATTAAATAGCTACACAATAAATTTACAGTGATAGCTTATAAAGCACCCTCCTGGCTACTCCAAGATATACAGCAAGAGTCAAACTTCCAGGGCACCTCTAAATATTTTCTCCATAAATATGGACATACTGATTTGGAGATAAAATTGTGCCCCTGCTTATTTGAGTACAATGTGCAATCAGCTGGGTTTGAATGTTTTGTGCATACATTTTTAGGCCTGCCAAAAATATGTTTCAAGTTCAAACAGTTATGTAATTTAATGGATCACTCCTTCATGGCCTGCTTGACCATAGAAATCTCTTTCTTGGATTATCTTGGGTTCAGCTGGACATGCACTAATGAGCAGAAAGAGAAGTCCAAGGTATTTCAGTAATTTTCACTCGAAATTCTACAGGTGCTTCTATCTTCTGAATTGTCATGTGTCATACAGTACTTGGTGCATTCTCGAAGTTTGCATGTTTTGCTTTCACAGAACTGACATGCATAGGAAATTTTTAAAATTATACTTTTTCCTTTTGAAAATCATAAGATGATAAAAAAGACTGGGATTGCTACATACAAGCTGACATGTTGCATAATTTGGAATGAAAAATGATTCCACATACATAGGTATATAACAATATGATTATGAAATTTCCATAATAAAAAACCGTTAGAATCTTTGAACTCAGTTACTCTTCAAAAATGAGTAACACTTGAAAGTATGTCCTTGAGTATCATAAACTGTGATAAGGCTGTTTATTCCTCTTTTGCGTGATTCCTTTGCATGTGTGCTTGATTTGCTTCTTGTTGTTCTGCTTCTTGTTTTTCTAATGCGCCAGAGTTTAGAAAACTTTGTGACCATTACATCTAAGTTTATGACTTTACAGTAACATTTTTGAGGCAGACCTGAGCAAAAATTTCTGCTTTTTTTTTTTTTCCCCTTCATTTCTCCATTTTCTTCTTTAGAGGTCTCTTGAAAAATCCAGCCTGCAGAAAAGAAAGAAAGTGACTAAAAACTGCTGACATCATACAACCTGTATCAGTAGCATTCATATGCTGGTTCTTACTACTGTTTTAATACTTTCAGTACAGTAAAAAGTCACTTAATATTTTATCACTGAAGTATAGCATTGTTTTTCCTGGAACGGAAAAAATACAAAGACGTCATGAAAGCAAAAAAAGATTACAGGCAATATATGGTGAATGCCGAATCATTGTTATGCTCAGATAATGTCAAAGGCTAAACCACTTAATAATAATTGGTACTGATTGAATGAATAATACTTTATTTTATACTTGTCAAATTTTTCAAGAGATTATGCATGTTGAAATTTATAAACTGAAACCTTCTAGTGCAAGAGGTAACTATTTAGCTTGGAGAAGAGTGCCCACTTGTGGCAGTACTTACACCACATGCCTAGAATCTTATATAGAGAAAACCTGACTACCAAAGGCCACAGCCAAACCTAATAAAAAAACCCTCTTTATAAATCCTTAATCATATTAAAGCCTCTTTTTAGTTTTCATTTCATAACATACTGGCAACACAGGTTTCAACTGGTCAGCCTAGCTTGCTACACATCAGGAAAGTATAGTATTATTAATTATCTATCATTTCTACAAGATTTTATTACTTACTAGGTAACATTGGTTTCTGTGAGGCTCTAGTTGTGAGAAAGACATGGCAATGAATTTAAACATAGCTGTTTATTTTCATGAAGACACGAATGTGCACATTACCTTCCACAAAGCAAATATAAGCAGTGCAAGAATCAAGAGTCCGGCGAAGATACTCAGGAGGATAACCCATAAGGGGACTGTACCCGGTGGGAGTTCTTTGGAAATCTTAATCATAGTCTGCAAAGTGTTCAAAATGTAAACAATAAATGACTTGTCATTCTAAAATATCAACAGAGCAGCATAACTTTTATCAGCATTCAGTGATTTTCTGGGGTATCATTTAATTCTAAGGAATTTGTAGAAGGGAGTTGAAAAAATAATCTCCAGCATGAAACCCTATAATGTGCATAGTATCTTGCACCTTGCAAGTGCATTAATTTTGTGAGGGTCGGCTTTGCTATAAGTCAGTAGACAATGTTATAAAGGATACAGGACCAAAACAGTGAGTATTCGAAGTGTGTCTTAACGAGTTTATTACATATTCTTCATCACTCAATACCTGCCTCCCTGAAAGGTGGAAGTGATTAACATGCTTCTAAACCAATTAAATGAGATAAATATACAGCCTATGTAGATACTACTTTGATTTTAAATCAGGCATATCTGGTGTAAACTAAACTGAAATAAGGAATATTCACACTTAAACAAACGTGACCGTGTATAAGTTTGATTTATTTTAATTTAAATTAGAGTCACAACTTTATAGTTAAAAAAAGCATTGGAGAACTATACAGTAAACATTCAACTTGAAACTATGCCTTAAAGTTAATTCTGAAATTTTTTGGCTCTCCTGATCTGCAAACTTCCCAGCTGTGTTTCCACTCCCAAACTGAATTTTAGTCTATTAGTTAAAAGAAATGCCTGCATAAAATACCAGCTAATACCAGTTAATAGCACCAGTTGACCTGTGATGTTCATATTTCCAAAAATATTTTGCACAATATTTTGCATATCACTTTGTTCTACATTTCAGGGGTATTAACAATAATAGCACAGAATAAGAAGTTTGCTTAAAAATGTACATTGTAGGAAACAAGTACCTGAATGTATGAGTTATCACAGAAAAGCAATGCATTAACCACTTTAAATATGGGGGAATAAAGAGTATTAAAGGATAAATAACAACTCTAACAAAATGAAAGACATTCCTCTTTTTATCTTTATATGAGACCACTACTATAATTTTACATACTTTCTTATCTAACAAAAAGACAGTGAACTTCTGAAAAATAAAAGATCCTGTTTCAAATATATATCCTGGGTAATGAAGTGGAAATAAATAACAGATACAGAAATAACAAAGAAAATAAAATGTACAAGGTAAGGTCACTTCTAAATGACCCAGCACAATTTTAAAAATACTGTTTTAAAATACTATTTAATTATGCTTTTAATTTACATAGCTATAGAAAGTCTTTTTACTGCAGCAGGCAGCACTTCTTACCCAGGCACATCGGTGAGTAGTGGGATTTTAGTATCATCATCTGACTAATTCTGACATGTCTACTGTAGTATGAAATTATTTTCCCTTAGAGTAACGTAACACGACAGGTAACAAACAGATCACTAGTAATGAATGAATTGATAGAGTAACACAAGAAAACCTATGAAGAGTAAATCCATAAATTATCATGTTCTTACCTCCAGTTTTTCATGGTCATTTCTCAAAACCAGCAATGAGTTCTCACTCCTAAGTAATGCTTTCACAACAAGGGTCAAGCTGTGAATACTTGCCTGGAAGAAAAAAGAAGATGGTTTATAAATAGGTGTTTTGAAGTAGAAAGTTTTACAGAAATGAGAAGGGTGAAAGCAAAACTTAATGCTAATGTTTTAGATGCTGAAAAAGGTGAAAGTCTGTGAAGCTGCTCATTTGTGTCACTTTCAGCACATATACCACTGTTTATAAGACAGATTTAATATTTTCAGATTAAAACTTATTTCAAAATTATATGCTTCTATGTACCCATCTTCACACCTGCTGAATTAGAATTTGTGGATGCATACATAGATATTAAAAAAGGATCATCAATACAGAATTAGTAGGGATGTCTTCTTACTATGCTTTGAAATTTCTGCTAAGTTCTAAGTACTTACTTTAAGGAGAATAAAATGCATATAAATTATAAATTAGCAAGAGAAATAATTTCAAATAGTAGGGATCTGTGGATACTTCAGAAAAGTGTGATTCTAATAGGCATTAGAAACATTGGCTTAAGTTTTTTGGACCCAAGAGCATTCTGAATGCAAATGGGATTTACTTACTTTTATAATAGTAGGCTTCCATACTCTTAACGAGACATTCACTTGATATATGTCAGATGGGACCAGGGCACAATTAATAGATGCACAACTGTATGTATCACAGTCCTGTTTAAAAGGCACCAGCATGAATTAATAAGAAGAGACTTCTCACATTACCAGAATAAAACCATATACACTATTATATATACAGATCATAGACTTGCTATGACACCAATACTAAACTGCCATTAATTACTGGTTTTGGTTTTGGAGTTTTTTGTGTAAAAATGATGCTGCAGTATATGTAACATGTTGAGATATCTGTGCTGTTGTAGAACAGACTTAGTGTTTTGCAGGATTTCTTAGCCTTCAGGAAGCTCTGTTCTTGTAGGTACACAGCAAAAGGCATCCGCAGAGCTCCTAAAGGAGACACAGCCTGCAACAGCAGGTGTTTTTCTGTTAGTACAGCTATGGCTTCTCTGCAGTGTTTCTTGATACTTTCAAATCCTGGGACACCTGAACCTCTGAAGCAGGGCAGGATGCATGTGTGAAAATTTAAGTACCTTTATATCCCAGCATCACTTGCTAGCTGGGAGGGCAGCAGAATTATGTTCAACACTTTGGGAGTATTTGGTTAGCCTAGACATTTATCACCTCCGTGAAGGACTATGATGCACATGGCAAAACGCTCTCTTCATGCCATATATTCAGTTGCACTAGAAAGCCAACTTGTACCTCTTTGCTGAGGAGGTAGTATGACAGTTTTCACCCAACATGCAACATAACTGTGGTATCTAAATGACTTTGTGCTTCTTCCATCTAAATGTGAGAGGCTAATCCTTTCCAAATGGGATCATCAATTACATTTCTACCAGTTACATGAAGAATCTCTCAGGTCAGGGAGCTAGCATTTGAAAGTATTTTCAACTGCATGTCTAAAAAAGTTGCAAGTGATACAAGAAGCTTTTAAAATATTACTATTTATTAATTACAATGGGAATATAGAAGGTCAACATTTATTCAGCTGCCAGACGTGCTACTGTTATTCACACATTTGCTAAATTAAGAAGAAAACACACTCCAAATTCATTTTCACATACAGTTTTCTAACCAAACAAAAACTATAGCTAGTCTACATAAGGATTGCTTTTCAGGCTATCAAGACAAAGTGGGTTTCCATGGACTACAGTTTGAGAGAAGCTATTATATATATTTAATGTGGAAGTACTCAGCTTCAAGAGTTGGTTAATATCTGTTATGAATATATATACTATAAGTAGGCTTACCATAATTGTATCCTTTGTAGGTTCTTTTATTTTTGGCAGCACAAATGATTTCCCAGCACTAATCTTTAAGGGATCTACAGGGTAACTAGTTTGGCAGATGGCATTCTGTTAGCAGAAATACAAGTATTACTCTTATTGTCTGAATATGCAATCTGTTACCAAAATATGCTCTGGAAACAAGCCAACATCAATAATATTTAATATTTAATAACATTCATAATATTTACTAACCACTAACTACACTAAAACCACATATTGTAAGAGTGCAGAATAGGAAATTCAGATGCTGTAGGTATTGAGGTATCATTATTCAAACAACAAATGAGCTTTTATGAGATAATTTAACTTAAACTCTACCCAGCTACTTAAACATCTGTAGAAGCAAAAAAGAGCTTCCTGAAAGTTGACCACTACATGAACCAGCCAGCATTGCCTATTAAAAGAGCTAAATACCTTTTGCATGGGAATCCCTAGATGTTCTGCCTTAGCAAGCAGACAGGCAGGTTAAGTGCAGGATTCAGGAGCCTCTGTTGCAGCACCCAGGGACGGGGAATGGGTGCTGGAGCACTGCTAGACCACCACGGCTCCTTCAAAGGTATCTGGGAAATCATTCGGTCTCTTTTTCCAGTCAGGTAATTCACTTTCAGATTACTAGCATGAAGATGACTGAAGACCTCCTTCAGTGCACTTTGGCACATGACTGTCACTACTGCTAGGGTGTGTCTAGCAGTAGATGAATTATACCCACAGTAGAAGCAGATTGTTGAGTTTCTGAGCAAATGGGTCAAATGTGGTGATTGACTAGGAATGAAAGTAAGAGGGGAAGGAATTTAAGAACAGAATACAATTTCTTTGTATTCTAAACATGAAATTTTGGGTTGTTTGGGATATTTTTGTTTTAAGAGAACCTTAAACTTTCATTTAAGACCATTCGGTTTACTTTTCAGTGAAGTACACTTGAAAACTAAGTGAAATATTTGGAGAGAGGTGCATTATACGTGTGTGTCTCTGAGGGAAAGACCAGTTTTGGTCACAACTTTGTGATATTTGGGTTCTTCAGCCATCCAGTTATTGATATAGCTCTAGTTTTAGTATCTACAGATCTGGAATCATGGGACTTACTGGAATTGTGATCTCCAGCTGCTCTGGAGGAGTGAAATGGAAAAACTCAAATGAGGGCTGCAGTGAAGAGCATTTGAAACACATGACCTACCATCCCCTTCAAGATATGTCAGTGCCCCAGAGAAGGAAGATTATTTCTAGTGCTGCAGAGCAGATGTGCAGGAAGGCTAATTCCAGTAAGAGAAAGAAGAAAACTGAACAAGAGATTGAGCTCTAGATGTACACAGCAGGACAAGAGCTTTTGCGATAAGCACGACTAACAATGGATGTAATCTGAGGCTCAGTAAGCAAAACTAAGAAAGATGGTCCTGTCACTCATATCTCAGTCTGAAACTCTCATCATGTGGCAATATAGCAAATTAACCTTGTTACAGTCCAGTTATTGTTCAACACTGTTTTAAATTTGCTTGTTTCCGTTTAAGAAAATTTATCTGCCTTCTTTTGCACATCTGTACCTACTCTTAAAACACCAGCATGTTATCTTTTAGACTAAAGCAGTATCTGCATTTCAAATTTAAATTAATTATAAAAATAGAAATTCCTAGCTTACTTGGGAATGTGACAATGCAGTAAGGTAGAGAAGAGTATTCCTGGCTGCTGTTACGTTGGGAAATAAGATCTGCAGTGTGAGGTTTGGCATTGGAAAGTGTTCACCCTTTTCAATCTATAAAAAAAAAGAAAAATGTTTTGATTAATACTTTTCTTATTTTGTTGGTATTTGATTGTGGGTTTTTTTCTTCCCTGTGCTCTTAATTTCTTCTATTTTGCTTTTTTTTAATGTTTCCACAGTCGGTTACACAAAAGTGGTACAATGAACTCTTATTTTTTCCCCAAGAACAGCCTGTTGTGAATTAGCAGACACATTCTCCTGTGTCTTTGGTAATACAATCCTCTACTGAAGGAAGTCAAATGAGCAGGATGAAAAGGGCCATTTTTACATAAATTTCTTCCTGTTATCTTGTTCACTGCATCCTCTTACCATCTGGGGCTTCTATGTGGGGTCATTTCATATCAGTTTTTAGTAAAGCCCCCAAAATGCTTTAGCATGGGAGAGGAGCCACTGTATCAGTTTCTCCTCAGGTATGCTTAGGCAACAGCCCTCCTGCTCACATGCTCCTCTCCCTTGTTTTCCCTGAGAAGATCACACCTATCTGTAACCTGCTGCTCCTTCTGACCAGGCCTGCTGTGGCCAAGAATGAAGAAAATGCCTGGGTAGAACTACTGGAATGGAAATCGGTGATCCCCGCTCTGAAGTGGACGAGTCTAAAAAATACTCAGGAATCTGTTTAACTTTTTTCTTCTCACCACTCCTTTGTGATGAGCTTGCAAACTTAAGTTTTGCTTATGAGATCATAAATGGTATGCTCTGCAGTCCACTAGTTTTTACATTCAGAAAGAAAAGGTTTGAAATAAGTGTCTTAAACATCCACAAAAAACTTTGAGATTACTGGATTTGAACTTTTAGACTTAAAAAAAAAGCAGCTGAGTAAAACACTGTAAGTAGGTTAAAAAGTAGAAAAAACCCCAACCCCTTACCGTTGCTGTTTAGTGAGAGTGAGAACTTTCCATCGCACATTTTTTACAGACAGAAGTTGATTCAGAGACTTTTACCCTTTCTATATGGGACCTTTGTTCACCTTTGGATTTGATGCTAGGAAACATGGATGCTCTCAAGCTAACTAAATTTAGTCCTGCTGCAACTTGAGGCTGAGCTCCTAGTACATTAGGTATCTTTCCGGAGTGATTTTAGTTTGCTCTATTAATTCCATTAGGAAGACAACATTGTTGGAGCATGGCATTTGCCTTTTTCAAAACTGAGTGGATTTGGGAAATATCTGTTCCAACTGCAATGGGCGTAGAACAATTCTCATTTACCAGGGCATGCTCTCTTTCATGAGGGTAGCAGCTCTAAATTCCACTAGAACTACTTACCTTATTCCAAAGCAAGTAAGAAAAAACCAGATATTAAGCACAAAATACGCATGTAGAAGTTTTAACATATTAAATAGCTGCTATTTAAGTAATAAGCTACCACATTAAGCAATTCAAACCAAATGAAAAAAAAAATATGCAGACCGTCACTATATCATACAGTTTTAATTGGTTTTTACCCTATAGTGTAGAGTAACTTCATCTCCAATCTGCTCTGTTGTGTTAATAGCAGTAGGTATAGTATCATTCGCTGAAATTATAACATGGTGCTCTTTGAAAACACTGTAGATTAAAAAAAAAGACACAGAAAAATGCCAGTAAACACACAAATATCATAAAAATATGTAGCAGTAACTAATTAGGTCTTTTCATTATTTCATAAATCCTCCAGGTCTAATCTTGCAATTAAGACTCTACTGCTAGTTCCACTGAGGTTTAACTCATCCATTTTCCATGTAGTACTCACTTTTTATTATGTTCATTTAAAATGGTTTTGTTCAGATAAAACTACAAAATGAGCAAATATTGTTCCCCAAAATAATACATCAGTGCCTGATTTTGCTGTTCTTATTCTAGCTGTGCGGTCACTCATCCTCAATATTGCTCTATGAAACAGGAAGGGTCCTATAAAAGACAGAACCAAGTCAAAAGCAAAAAACAACTAGCATGTTCGGAATTCAACCTTATTCCCAGTGGGACAAACAAAGGCTATATTTGAACCATGAAATGCAACCAAAATGAATTTTACTTAACTATTTACACCCATGCACCTAACAATGTAGTTTTTCTGATAATATTTATAATGTTTTTCAGGTGTGGAAATCCACAGAAAACAGAAATTTAACAGAAATAGCTAGAAATGTCTGAAAATAAAATGTACTACAAGACCCGCCTAAAAGTTTATGTCTGAAGTGATAAAACAAAGCTCTTGAGAATCTAAAATTAAGGCTAATTTTTGAAGCTGGAAATCAAACACCACAGCAATATTATAGTGACACAAACTCATGACCATTAGAAGATGGAAGTATTTGCATTCTTACGTATCTGAAACACTTTTGAATGAATAAAGTACAAGAATCAACAAAAGCTGCTGTTGTACTTGCAAACTGCAGATCAAATTTAAATAGATAAAATGGAGAAACAGCAAGACAGGGACAGTAACTGCTCCATTGTGTCACGTAACTGCTCTTTTCAATGAAGCCTGTGCTTCCTGTTCATAAGCCTAGAAGCTGTTACCTGTAGATACTGAGCACAGCTCAACAACAAAACAACACTATGTTCTCTTTCAACACCTGCTATTTACTGTTCCAGCAAATAAGGCAGACAGAAGCATAAATACCTCACAAATATTAATCCTACTTCATATTTTACTGGAATTGTAACATGTCCTCTGTTGTCACTCAAGGTCTCAGGTGGCTCTTCACTGTCACTAAAATAAAACAACAAATGCCAGTCAGATCAGGCTGTGCAGGCTCTGGAAATGAAAACACAGTATTCATTTCCAGTTAATTACTATCTCCTAAAAATAAATTCAAAAGACTATTTCCAGAAAGTAAAAAGTTAAGTCCTGCACCAGTCCCAGCTCCACAATGCATCTTTGTTAACATTACAGGCTGTAGCTGACTGTATGAAAAAGGACCAGGTAAGTGCCAGTATTCTCATCCATCCCTGGATTTTGCAGGGACACTGGGGGCAAGCGCATTCCTTTACCACAGACAACTTCTGCAATGTTCTTTCTCTTTGAAGGCCAGGCCTTTTTGTTTAGTATAAAATCGGATTCATGCCTCAGTATGCAATAATTTTGTAAGAGAATAAACCTTTTCTGAAGGCAAAACTACTGGAAATTATGACTCATATGTGTCTCTGAGGCTCTAGAAACAAGCAGCTATTCATTTAGTCCACTCAGTCTAGTGCTGTACTGAGTGCCAGTTCTACGGATAGCTTAATCGCTCATGAGTTCAGTAAAGTCATCCTTGTTTTACTATGAAACACAAAGCTGTAGAGGTTTGTAAGAAGAAAGAAAAAATCAGAAGCTAAATAAATAGTGATAGCAACTAACCTTGTTGCATATACATGAACAGTAGCATTTTCCATGAGATACGATGCGTTGAATTGGAATGATATTCTGAAGGAAATCTGTTCAGTGAAATACATTACACATTGAAAAGGAAAAAAAAAAGAAATAAAGCCAAACTACTAAGTTTGATCTTATGAAAAATTATCAAATTTTTGCAACTTTTATCTATGGATTCCTTATACAAATTTTAACAGTTTTCTATGAATGAATCCACTTTTTTGAATTTGTTCCAGCCAAGAAGGAAATCTAATTTTCAGAAATAAAAAGCCTCGGCAAAACTTACTATATACTATATAGTATACTAGGAATACATAGCTAAATTATTCTTAATGGAAAACAACTGATCTTGCAAGCAATTTATCAAAACAATTTTTTTTTCTCTCTAATGAGAAAAAAAGATTCAAAGCCTGGCAATTACTGTGGAGATGAGCCATCTACAGATGGCTGCTCAAATTTCACTTAATATATAGGAAAACACTTGGAATACCAAACAGAAATGTTTACAGAGTAAATAAACGACTACTAGAGCAAATCTCTCACAATTTGGCACTACACAAAATTTGGGAACACTGTCCAAAACATGTACCTCCTAACACCTAAGTGTGATTTTATATGAAGCAAAAGTTTTGCTATTTCTTACTTTACAGGATTTTTTAGCCCAGACTTTTATTGTTCCTTTGATGGGTACAAATCTTTACTACAAAGTGACCCAGAGCTATATCTTCATATTCATAAAAAGAAAAAAAGAGCCAGGATGAGGCTTTGAAAAGGAATGTATCAGGGATGCTTGGCAATGAATCGGAGATTAATTGATTTCTGAATGAAAAGAGAGTATGAAATTTCTAACTGTATGGATCTATAGCTACAAACTAACAATCAAAGCATGGAAGTAAAATGTGAAAAATCCTGTAAAGCTGGGCATGGAGCGTTGTAGGTACTGGCACTGGGTAGTATGATTGTTTGGCTGCAAGTAAGTGACAGCTGACTTAATTGCTACAAGACACAAGCTGGAACAAGTATGTGGGAGGAGATATAAAAGGACGTCTCTCCCGATCCTCCCTCTGTTATGCATCTGCAACACAGACTTGGTGTGACAGAGGAACAGGAAATAAATTGTCAGGGAAGACAGTTGGTCTTACTGGCACACAATCTGATATTTCCCAGTTCAATATCGTAACTGTTTAAGTGGAGCTTTAATGTATATTTTCAAAAGCTTAGTTTAGCTAAAGCTCCCTTTCTGTTCCGGCAGGAGATACGCATCACTGGAGCTGTATCTCTTGGATAGAGCTTGATTTTAAGTAGACTGCTTGCTAGAAAGACCACTCACTCACCACTGAGCATAGTGAGTCTTGAAGACTGGCTCTGTCAGATACAGTTTAGCATTTCCACATGACAGCTTATTCTCTATTCAACTAACTGACTATATTTTATGTACATAGGGTTCAACCTGTGGAAAGCCGCAGTATCTAACATTTTATCAGCATATCCTAACCAATACCCTATACATCTGGAGATAGATCCCTCTGGCCAGGTGTCTTCTGACAGTGTCAGGGATGGCAACATGCCCCTGTTAACTCTCCACACACCACAGCTGGCTGTCCAGCTACTGAAGATCTGATGTTTTCCTATCTGGCTCAGTGCAGTTCATGTCAAAGGTAGCTTGGGACACACACATGGACAGGTTTCGGGGTGAACACAAGAGAAAAGAAATTTGGAAGTGATAGGTACTTCCTCAGCCTTAGAACAACATGGAGCAAGAATGTGCATGCAGGGGGACTTTTTACCTCTTCTGCAGTTTTTAGAAATGGATATCCCACTTTACAAGTGATGTTATGATTAGATTCACAGCTATCTTTCTGTATATCCTAAAGGAAAAGAAATGTAAAATCATGATCTTGTGCAAATTCTTTTTAAATTTTGACTAAGCATGAAGTGTGTGTTGAACATATGCACACCATTTTCACTTTTCACTATCAAAACATTGTAGGAGTCAAAGCCTTAATTGACCTGGAACAAAAATAGGAAGCCACAATTTCTGCAAAACAATTTCTACTATGGACATCTACGTTAATTAGTAGTCATTATTCCTTTCCACCAAAAGGAACATTAGCGATTATATACACACTGGACATCATGCAAATTAGTCACAGGGTCTAGCAGATCAACATATGTATATGAATAGAGCTTTTATAGCTAGTTTTGTAAATATGTTCCTACCTCAGCAATAAAAGTGACATTCATGCTCCATAAATTATTGCCACAGGTTCAACAACAATGCTGTGGGTTCCTGACTTCTCCTAATGTGCAACATCAGGACTGTTGATAGAAAACTTCTCCCAATGTTTACCACCTTAAGTGAGGTGAATTCACAGCACATCTGCTGAAGCAGGCAGTAACAACAGCTACTTTGGAAATCCTGTCTGAGGTAGGGATGAGGCAGGCGCTGATTTGTGCAGCCCTACTAAGACAGTACTTTTCTTATACACATTCAGAAGCAGAATTCCAGAGGCTTGGGAGCTGTACTGATGAATAATGAGGCATTTCTGCTTCTACAGATGTGCGGATGATTCATGGTGCTGACGTTCTTCTAAGATTCAGGCACTTTCTCTCTAAGTGCTGTTGTGAAATTTGTGTCTAGAGTTAATGCAGGCTAGGCAAGAGTCCAGTCACGTCAAAATAAATACGCTCTTTTAGAGGTATAAGAGAGGGCAGAACTCCCAGGGAATGTCTTCAACTGTGATAATGTCAGAGCAGTGAAATTCAGTCTTAATAAAAAGGCTTCATCAGATCTCTCTAGCAATACAGGTTAAGATAAATGCAATAATGTGAAAAATTCCTACCTCAATGCCAGCAAAAATAATATTTGGAGAATATTGAGCCAAAACTCTAGTATTATAGGCACTGTCTTTTTTGTTTTTCACAGAGAGCTGGATGGTGAACTTATCGCTGCGTGACTTCACAATGAATGGAGAAGAGCTGTAAAAGAAAGTAAAAATGTTGGACACTTTAAATTTTGAATCTGTTTTCAACACGAAGAGGAACTTTCTTCAGAGTCTGGACTATATTGTTTCTGATATGGAAATTATGTCACACCGTACCATCTTATTAGACTATCAAAATTATAATTTACATGGAAATTTTGTACAAATATCAAGTGATACAATAAACCCAATGTAGTTACCTGTCTCCAGCTATGCTTGCTTTTACGTTCAGAACAAGATCTGAAATGCATTTATTTTTGGCTCCACAATCTTTTGTGAAAGGAATCTGCAACAACAGTATTTTTATACTAATTTTTATTACATTTATTATTAATATTAAATATTTGCATTTTAGTTCATTATCTAATTTTATATAAGCTCTTCTATTTCACAGTCAGAGAAGTCTTCCCTAATATTAACCAGTTAAACATTCTAATATTCTTTAAAATGCACAGATGAAACTTAACTTCCTACTCATTCCCTTCCAAGTGATTAATCTAGATTAGAAAAAGAGGAAACAGTAGAAATGATGCCAAGTACCATCACAGTAAATTACTAGCATTCCCCTGCTATATTTATGTAAAAAATGACAACAAAATTGCTTGTACTCTCTTCTGTCTTCAGTTAATTTGGAACAGCTTTAAAATCCCAGGCTGGTTCCCAAGCACCTTGAACCAAACTTCTCACTCCTCAAGATTCATTTAGAGGAAACATCTTTTGGACAGGTTCAACCACCCTCTCTCTTTAGCCAATCTGTGGACAGTACTTTTAGCTCTTGTGTGGGCTATGCTATGCATTTTACCTTAAATACTTCAGTTATTAATACAGAATCTTGCTGACTTACATATTCAGATACTGAGTTTGGCAGGTCACTGTCAAGAACAGGTCCACTCTCTGGGTCAGAAAAATTGAACTCCAGCAAAACCTTTACAGAGTCCTGAAAGTCAGGCTTATCCTAGAATATAAAGAAAACAAAATTGCTGTTATGGACATTCACTTTAATACCTAAGGAAGTTAAAAAACCCGAAAGAACACTGAACTAAAGTGTTTTTCAGTCACACTGTCACCATCCTTGCTAGAGAAGCATTTGAATGCTTATAACTGATGATAAAGCATTTAATCCTTACAAATATCTACTAATGTTTTTGTGCATCTCACCTCATTATAAAAATGTCTCATAGTCTGGGCATATCCAACACAATTTCGTTTAAGAATGTCTCAGAACAGTCAACTCATAGACTTTCCTCTTTCACTTCTGCTTAAAGGACCAATAATATGTGGTAGCGATACCACATTGTGTGAAGTCAAACTGAGGCCTCCTGTTAGGAGTTATACTGAAAATCCTGGGCATTATTTATCATTAGTTTTGAATTACGTCACAACTGCGAAGTCATTAAACATTTTAAATATGGGTAGATTATAACATGCATCTCCATTCACTCTGCACATTAATGACAATCTGGGCAATTACATGCTCACAGTAGCTAATCTGATTTCTATTTTGTGGTGAATAAGTACTCTCTAGCCCAAACCTAATATGATATTTTTTTTTACTATATTTTAGTAGGAGAAATTGCATCAATGTGCCTCCAGCGCACATGCTCCATAATGTACCTAAAGCACAAGAGCTGCACAAGAGCTGTTTGGTTCCACTAAGTGTGTTATGCTCTTTGTTAAGACAGACAAAAACAAAGAGACAAGGGTAAACAGACTGTACATATAGGTAAACAGTTTATACTTATACACATGTAAAAATACAGAAGTCCTAAGTATGTATGTACTCTTAAAATTAAATCTGGATGCAGATTTTGTTGTCCAATTTACAATTAATGGAATAAATTTGAGTTATAATGTCACCATGAAAAAAATACTTTAAATGATTTACTTGCCAACATGTAGAAGTTATGTTTAATACATTCTGACCCTCTGATAGTTATATTTTTTTGCATTTTCCTTTCATGGCTTTCTATGAACAAGCTTCGAGATATCTGTCTTTGTGAATCGAGAGTAATCCAATACTGCAGACCTGCAAAGGAAGTTGAGATCATACTATGAACCAACTTGCATCTACACATTCATTTTTCCTGCACTTTGAATAGTAAATTTAGAAGAGTAGCATTCCATTTTCTGGAGAAATAAATGAATGTGAGCATAGCATTTTTATAAAGATTCTGTAGCTTAGTGCTTATCTACTTACTGGATTCAAATGTATCTTCCTTTGACTTTAGTCTGGTCTTAAAACAAATCGTGGCATTTATGCATATTGTGTTTCTTTTATTTATCTGACAATTTTGTTGCTGGATATTAATACTTTTAGGTATAAATTGCATGGAAACATTTACTTCAGCCACATCACGAGACCTTAACAAAAACACAAAAAGAGAAAGTGACTTTAAAGTAACAGCAGCAACTTTTTCAGCTTAAGAATAACCTCATAAAATGTGCAACATCCAACATTAAAACGCACATATGTGATGGTCTAGATAAGTAATTAACTATACATGGTACCAATATACAAAAAATTACAGAGAAAATGGCCACAGGGTTCCCCATAGTGCTGTATGTTTCAGAACACATACCAGATGAAAGGAAATATTTTCAAAAGCATGTAAGCAACTCTACAGAGCTAGTATCATTTTAAAAGAGGCTGAAGGCCCAGACCCATTCTCTAGGGTATCCACAGATGAATACATTATTTTACACAAGTCAGAGGGTAGACAAAGAGGCTGAGATTCACTACCAACGTGCTTCGCTTTAACTCCACTTCGCCCCTGCTCCTGCAATTCATTTCTGCCTCTCACTTTGCTCTGCTGCCGTTCCCTTTGTGCCTTGGGATGAAGTCTGCCAGTGTACTAAACAGGCAGAAAATTTAGCTGGTGAAATAGCTTTCTTTGTATTCATGATCAAACTGATACAGTGAAGGGGCATCTCATTGGATTCAGACATGCAGCTTTTAGCAACACGAACTACCAAATGAAGGTGAAAAGCTGGCAGCTTGAGGATGGTAGCAAGATCTGACAATCACCTAACAAGTTATTAGCTGGAACAGCAGGACATGCAAAGCAAGGAGTTGGCTTAATAATTGCTTTACCCGAGAGAGAAATAGTTTTAGCTGTGCTTTAGAGATTACATGTTATCTTGTTTACTTCTCTTACTGGTATTTTTCCCTTCTCCCTTAAAAAGTTATGCTCTTTTAGAAAGAAAATTAACTCAGTGTTAACCAGAAAGTTTGGTTGAATTTTCCCAAGATGTTCTATAGAGAGTCAAGCTGGAGTTTTTTAATAGGAAGTCAAATGACTTTTCTTAGTGACCCTTTATATTTGAACCTGTCCTTGGTGTCTCTAATATAATACTATGAAATGTAGTGTAAAAAAAGAACACTTAGGTTTTCTTTCTGTTTCACCTAGTTTCACAAGTGGAATCAGTTTCTATTTTGAACAGGGTCTAGGCAGAAAAGGTCTTCATACCAGGTTAAAAAGACTTCTAAAACATTCCCATATTTATTACCGTTATCTGTTAAATTTTACACTCGTTCCTCCAGAGAGACATGAAAATATGAAGATTCACAGCTAGTGTCAAAGCATGAGGTGAAATGAGTTTCCTCACATCAGTCTCAACAGTGCACAAGTTACATTGCTATCCCAAGGCAAATAGCTATTTTCTGGCCTGAAAGCCCCTGTGAGTATTCGTACCAGAAGAGGGCAGCCCCACCAAGGCCTCCAATGGTGACATCGATCAAGCCGTCATCGTTTAAATCCATTTGTCCATGAACAGACTGGCCAAAAAATTTCACTTTTTCCCCATCTCCACCTGATGCAATACGCTGTGAAAAGCATTAAGAGGTTTATGCAGTGCACATGAAAGAATTTTACAAGAACATTCAAGGCGTGTTAGATGGCTTTTGAACTCTTTTAAGTACGTTGAATATGCATTACAATATTCCTAAAATGGTTACCATGGTGATGAACACACTATAAATATTCAGAATTGCAAAATATCTACTTTGCTGACCGTACAGAACATTTCAGAAAGTTTCTATTAAAAACATGCAAATATGTCTTCTAACAATATTAGACAGAATCACACAGAATCACAGAATGCTAGGGGTTGGAAGGAACCTAGAGCCAAATTTGGTTAAATCAGTATGAATTCAAAAGTACAGAGCATTTTAAAAAAAGATGCTGTCATGACAGGTTAAATCACAGTTTGATACTATGTTGGGAAGACATGGGAAAACAGGATCTGTGCTACAACACTTACAGAGGCTGCCAATCTGCAGAGTTTTACTTCTTACCTGAGAATATTTTTTACTGATTGTGTTGCCACGGCCATGATAAATATAAACAGCTCCCCGATGATCATCCTCTAAGGGAGAACCTATTACAATGTCATTATATCCATCAAGGTTGAGATCCTTCACTGCAGCAATCGCAGTCCCGAAGCGTGCACCACAAGGCTCATTCTTAAGGACTTTGCAGGTGTCTTGTTTTAATGGCGAACAGCATGTTTGCTTTATTGGTTCAAGACTCATCTGATATTCAAACTTCGTCTGTGAAAGAAAGATAAACAGTTTGTGAATTTCCATGAGCATCTTAGAAACGCACGTTTTTAAGAGCTCCTGTCCAGAAGACAATCTCATGAATTAAATAAAACAATCACATGCTATTCTTAGTGACTGAGTTCACTGATGATTCTGTAAATATAATTCAAACATTCCTTCTAAGCAGTGAGTGACAAAGTCATTCTCATTCCCTCTCTTACTGCATCTAGATGCTTCTATGTGTTTCTTGAAGTCAGAGTTTCACAAGAAAGCATAGTATCAAAAAAATATTCGGATGTTATTTTAAGTAAATCAATTAATTATTAAGATAGCATAAAGAGATCTTCTAAAGGCATTCTCTTAATCTGAAAAACAAGCCAAGTTTCTCATGAAACCCAAATGGCAGTATCTTTTGTTCTGTTATTCCGGAACAAGAGACAGTATTTCTCTTACATAGACTATCCTCACTAGACACATACTGCATGGCCTGACATAACACAGAATCACACAATCACAGAATGTCAGGG
>NW_009696553.1:0-734 GCF_000703405.1 Apaloderma vittatum
CAAAAGAGAGAAAAACCCAAGGCTGAGTGCTTGTATGCTGCTGCACCCCCCGCCAGCGTAGGGAGCTGTGGGGGACGGCAGCTGCACTGCTGAAAACCTGGTGTCGGTTGGAGACAGTGACCCTGACAAATTCCCCGTGTACCCTTGAGATGGGAAGTCGTGTGGAGAAAAGCAATAAATTGGTTTAAGAAATGCAGTTGCACAGTTGGTAACACACCACGTAACTCACCTAGAACATGAGAACTCCAAGGCCCATTCGTCTTGTCCTGTGGCGCATGTTAAATAACTCCATTTCCTTTTAAGAGCTTTCTTTATCCTAGTGAATAACTTGATTTTCACAAATAAAATTACTATAGGGGGAAAGTCAGCCAACAATAGAAAAGCTCAGGGGGGTTTTTCCAGTTGTAAACATGCAGAATCCATGTGGTCGTTAGATACATCCGTGGTTTAAGCACTGATTTGTTTATGCTTGCACCGTGCTTGTAACGCTCGGAAAATATCTGAAATGCTCTGGACTATCCTGGTTTATAACATATGGTTGACCACAGTTTGCACATCGAGAACGCGTGCTGAAAACAGGAAACGCGCATGTGGAGGGCAGGTAAAAGGGGATTCTAGTTCACATACATTCGACAGAATAGTCCCAGTTTAACAGTATCATAAGTACCATAAGATGGGAACTCGTGTGCACGGAGTTTGGACACGTTTCTGAGCCATTTCGGAGCCATTTTAAT
>NW_009696554.1:0-18473 GCF_000703405.1 Apaloderma vittatum
AGTAAAAATCACTACATAGGACTGGGTTTTACCTCAAACTCAGGACACCCCAGCAGTTCCTCTAGGAGTCATCCCCAAAGCATGTCGTAATGTGACATCATGCTGCATCCTGAGTGCTTAAATGCCTACTAAATGATGCAGGGTGCAGGGAGAGAAGGATGCAGCTCTCTCACTGTGGGGAGGGAGAAACTCCCCATGGCAATTCCTTTCCAGTCTGCAGCAGATTTGATTATCCCATCTCTTAAGCGATACAAACGTTGCAACCCAAAAATTATCTACCTTAATGTGAATATGGAGATAATTTGAGGCCACACTGTTGCAGAGTAGGTAGAGCGAATGAATATATAATTTAATATAGGTAAGTGCAGGAGTGAGCTGTTGATTTAATGAGACACCATTACTTCTTGTTATTGGAGACTCCAAAAGGTGGAAGTTTTTTTCTGTTTCAATTATTCTTTCCTTGCCTGGACAATAAGCCGCACTCTTACTAATGGCCCTGACTCATGTGAGGACAAAGAAGTGCTACCTTTCTGTCTAGTCATGCATGGTATGTAATGACCTACCTTCCCATTAAAGTCCTTTAAAAGCTATAGTTAAAAGCCCAATCTTCAGTTTAAAAAGATCACTCAAGAAGACTAAAAACTAGCCTTGGACAGACAATGTGCATCCAAGCCATCTTTTAGTGTAGTTCAAAGATAAAAAACAAGAAAGAAAAATAATTGTTGGATATCTGGGCAAAAAAAAAAGCCCAAACACACCAAAAATGTATCTTTTAAACAATGTAGTAACTAGGAAGAAATTTTCCATCTTGAGGATTTAAAAACAGGCTGCTAGGCATAAATCAAACGGACTTTTAATGTTTTTCAAAATGGAATGGAGACTGACCTCAAGCCCCAGTGCTGCAAATGATTATAAACATACTTTCTGCATTTGCATAGCATCATCCTTGGAAAACCAACATAACTGGTAATAGGATTTGTTCTATTTTTGTCTTGACCACAGTTTTACATGTATACTTACTTACTTACTGTAAATTTTATAATATTATATATAATATTATAAATGCTTACTGAATTTGTCTGCAGCATTGGCAGAAATTTCAGTGGTTTGGATGGAGATGCAGTTAGATACAACAGCCCACAGATGGGGATGGTGCTTTCTTTTGATATTATTCGGTCATTACACATACCTTTACAGATGGAGCTTTAAACAGCTCATCACTAGATGAGTTTCTTTAAAGAAATGCAAAGTCAAATCTATTGTAATGTGTTTCCTTTGGGGCTTTATTAAAACCATTAGTGTGTTCTGAAAAAATGAATTGAAAGATGAAGCAGATTGTGCAGATATTATTTGCAGCTTTGGATACAGGAAATGACATTTGATTTTAATATTCAGAAGTAATAATCGAAATATCAGTCTGTTTCATTTTTGAATCATGATAGAAGTTTAATTTTTTAAAGATAAAAACCTTTGCTTTTGAAAGAATGAATGATAGGTGTGTCAATTATTTGTGGGATAATATTTGTGTATTTATTCTTTATCAGCCCTGCGAAGTTTATCCTTTTTTATTGCACTTTATACCCTTCATGCGTTGCAGCTCTGTCTCATAAACTCTTCTGTCATCTCCTCCCAGATAAATATTACCTTGTGGGTCATTACACACTTTTATGATATTTCTGCATGAAACAGTGATTCTTGATGTATTTCTGCTTTCATTTCATGCTATCTAAGCCTCTGTAACTCAATCAAGTCCTTTAATCACAGCGAGAGGATAAATTTCTTCTGGTTTACTTAAATTATATTTTAATTTTGCTGATCTCAGAGGTCTAGAAGTCCAAAGCTGATGCTGGAAGGAAAGGTGACCCAGCTTAGGTTTTACATAAATCAAAAGGAAAAAAATGTGGATTTTTCTTCTGGGTTACCAATAGTGTCTGGAGAACCTGGATTAGGTACTGAGGGATATTCTGCCTTAGAGCAGAGTGAGGATTCCAAGAAAACCTGCTGACTTCCAGGTGTTAAAGTCTCTAAATAGACTGTCTTCCGTGCCATATACCGTGCGATCCAACACTTGTAGTGCAGGTAAGGGCATATTCTCGCTATCTTGTGGGAAACGAGAGGAGCGTTCAGAAAACTGCAATTCTTCCTACAGGAAAAAAAACAACACCAAGAGTTAAAATGAATGCTTTCCCACAGTAAATAGGAATAGGAAACAGTACAGTAAATAGGAATACTTCAAAAAGTAATTTAATCAATGTATTAGCCATCTCCCAGCAACTTCACACCATAAGCCAGGCACCATCCTTTGCAGCATAACTAACGTATAGCTTGCTGTGTTTTAACACAGGAGTTTGGGACTGATTTTTGAAAAAAAGGCTTTTAATGGTGTTTCTTGAGACCTTTAAACCTTTTTTATTTTTCCTTTTTAACAACAAAACTAAATGGAAATTCATACAGGTGTGAACAGAAAATCTTATATCTGGTTACAACAGCTAAGTGGGATGAAATTATCGGAACTACAACATGGAAATAACAAGAAACTGTCTTATGGGCAGAGGAAGTCATTACAAATTTCAGGGACACTCAGCTGGAATCTGGAACCACAACATGGAAATAACAAGAAACTGTTTTATGGGCAGAGGAAGTGATTACAAATTTCAGGGACACTCAGCTGGAATCTCAAGCCTGCTGAATTAACTTATTTTCATGCTTATTAATTTGATCATTGGACTGTTATCTCAAAAATTTTTGTTCTGGTTTTTATTGTAATTCACGAGCTCCCCAAAGTTTTGCACCAGCACCAATTTTTGACTTGTTTGCCAGGTAAACTACGATCTTATGGGACTGTAAAATGGATGAGCTCACTAGCAGCTGCAGGTAAAATGTAGAAAGCCAGATGAAAGTTGGTAGTGACTGGCATAAGGTTCGTTATGGGCTGACCATTTTGGTCCCAGGACTTAAAAGCACACCGTTAAAATTCTTTGCAAAAATTAAGTGACCAAGCCTGACAAGAAAAGTAGAGGATGACGTGACTAGTTGCTGAGCTATGACAAGATATTTGCTAACAGGTCTACATAAGTGGGGTGTATAAATAGCAACATCTTTGATATACTAAAGCTAATTTGAGATTGATGTCCAGAGATTTCTGGATTTCAAAGAAAGTCTTGTATTTTAGAAAAGAGTATTGTTTCCAAAATATGAAATGTGATTAATGTCAAAATTTCAGATTATAATGAACCCTCTAAAAATCTGACTCATGAATTGTAGTGAGTCAATACTATCACCTCACAAATAGATCCACACATTGTCTAGATTGGAAAAGAGGGGGGAAAAGAGCAATTTCAGACTGCATCTCTCCTTATGAATCACTTCTAATGCGATCTGCCTGGCTGGTCCATAGAGAGGGAAGGGTCACTCTGCCTGAGCACAACACAGGTTATGTCCCTTTGCTTCACAAGGGAAAGCCAGTTGGTTTGATCACATCAGAAAACATCCAGTTTATCCCTCCTGAGATAACAAGTCCCTTTGCTGACTCATTTACAGGTTTTCTTCAGTGTTGTGTTGCCTGCTGAGAGTAATTTCTAAGAGTTCTTGCTAACTGATGGATAGAGTGCCCTTCCCTCACTGTCTCCTCTTGCAAGTATCTGTACTGCTGTGCTACCCCCTCCTGAAGGCCAGTATACACCAAGTCAATCTGTGGCCGTAAGGTATCCACTTTGCCTGTATTATCTGTGTGTTTTTATTTTAAGTGTGCACTGGAACATGTCATATTCCATGTCTCCAACTCTTATTTTGCACCTTTTTATTTTATTTTTGCAATACAGTGCTATTTTATTTTTTTTTTTAATCCTAAACACCACATAGCATTAAATCAACCTGAGTATCTATTTTACAAGTTGGTCTTTCGAGCAGCATTGCTGAAGGATGGCTTTTGGGGAGACTGCTTTAAGCCACTTCTAGCTCTGTAAATCACAAAGTAGAGCTAGAATCAAGCTTTGAAGAAAATTTAGTTCTAGAAACTCAGAAGGTTCCTCAGCATGTAATGTTAGAAACCGACGTTTTCTTAGTCTTCAAGTGAATCAAATGTAACCAGCAAATTCATCTCTGCAGAAAACAGAATTAGAATTGATCAGGATTGTATTAGTAAAACCAGTGAGACGTGGCACTGCCCGAAGTTACGGGAGGCTCTACTTCTATTTCACAGCAATTAACAGAGGATCTGTCCCCTTACCTTTCTTCACAAAGTTTACTTTAAACAACAACTTATTGTTCCAGAGATGTACATATTATGTTTATTATACTTTTAAAATAAAAAAAGACAGTGGGTGTTTCCCAATTCTGGGAGGGGAAGTAACAGTTCTTTTCTAATGAGGTAAGGAATCCAGTTATTGCAAAGGCTTAAGATAAACTAAAATGGAAAGATTTTTGAGAGATCTAGCATCTCACAGAAGTTCTTCAACGATCTATTTTCTAATTACAATTCCACCTTTCTCTTACAGAGACAAAACACCTGTATTCTGCCAGTTCCCATTTTTCTCTTTTTTTTTTTTTTTGCTGGTGCCTACCTTATCGGTTGTCCTGCAGCAAAGTGACCCCGCTGGGTAAGTAGGGCTGTGTCTGTGCAGTGCTCCTGGTGCTGGGGAAGCTGCCACCTCAACTGGCATCTTTCTGTGTGTATATTAGTGAACTATGAGCCTGACTGCAACATGCAGAGTAATAGAAATACTATAGGAGGGAGCCCTATAATTGAAGTGCCAGAATTATGCATGGGCAGATCCTTGTCTGTGAGAAAGATACCACTCTGCAAACAGTCATCTGAGAACTTCCATCCCTCACCTTAGCTTCTTACCTGTTGCACAGAGATATCCTAATATCTAAATGTGTAGAGGGAGCTTTCTCTGGGAAATACCTGAGCTATCTCTTTTGGAGGCACTAGGTAAAGGCGGATGGGATTGAGGAGAAAACTAGAGAAAGAAACAAAGAAGGTAAAATGAATGTAGCTGTGAGAAGGAAGTCCTAAGGGTGATGATGGATTTTTTGTTAATGGGTAAAAGAAAAGCTGGATAAAGTAAGATAACACCAGAATGCAAGGTCACAAGTGAAAAGAAGCAAGACAGAGCTTAGAGATACAACACAATGTTTTAATCCGGTCTTTTTATGTATTGGGTTTGCGTGACCAGGTTTTGGTAGTGGGGATGGGCCACAGGGGTGGCTTTGGTGAGAGGCTGCTAGAAGCCTCCCCTTGGTCCAATAGAGCCAACGCCAGCCGGCTCCAAAGATGGACCCGCCGCTGGTCAAGGCTGAGCTCATCAGTGGTGGCGGTAGCGTCTCTGTGCTAACATATTTAAGAAGAGGGGGGAAAAGTCACTGTGTGATTGCAGGCAGAGAGAGGAGCGAGAGTATGTGAAACAACTTTGCAGACACCAAGGCCAGTGAAGAAGATGCTCCAGGTGGAGGAGATGCTCCAGGTGCCAGAGCAGAGATTCCCCTAAGTTGTGGTGACAATGATGGTGAAGCAGGCTGTCCCCATGGAGGTGACGGGGGTGTAAGTGTCCACCTGTAGCCTGTGGAGGACCCCACACCGGAGCGGGTGGATGCCTGAAGGAGGCTGTGACCCTGTGGGGACCTGTGCTGGGGCAGGCTCCTGGCAGGAATGAACCCATGGAGAGAGGAGCCTGCGCTGGAGCGGGTTTGCTGGCAGGACTTGTGAGCCCATGGGAGACTCATGCTGGAGCAGCTGAAGGACTGTAGCCCCAAGGGAAGCACTCACATGGGAGAAATTTGTGAAGAATGGTCTCCATGAGAGAGACCCTGTGCTGGAGCAGGGGAAGAGTGAGGAGTTCTCCCCCAAGAAGGAAGGAGCAGCAGATGCAACATCTAATGAACTCACTGCAACCCCCATTCCCTGTACGCCCTTGTGGGGAGGAGATGAAAAAATCGGGAATAAAATTAAGCCCAGGAAGAAGGGGGGGATGGGGGAAGGTGCTGGGTTTTTTTAAGATTTGGTTTTATTTCTTACTGCCATTCTTTGATTTGATTGGCGATAAATTAATTTACCCAAGCCAAGACTGTTTTGCCCATGACAGTAATGGCTGAATGACCTCCCTGTCCTTATCTCGACCCATGAGTCTTTCATTTTATTTTCTCTCCCCCCATCTGGCTGAGAAGGCACAGTCATTGAACAGCTTTGGTGGGCACCTGGCCTCCAGCCAAGGTCAAAACACTACATTTTCTTACCATGAAGCCTGTATGTGCAAGATAGCATCTTGCTTCTCTTCTAGAAGAATTTCAGCCACATCCTAGTGGGGATTTAGTTTTTGCTCAGTGAACTATCCTGATGTGACCTGAACATCTGAGGCTTGTCCTGAGTTTAGGCATGAGAAAAAATTGGAAGGTTATCTTTTATACTTTTTACTTTGAAGTATCTTCTGAGCTGAGAAACCCTGAGGATTATAAAAATCCTATCTGAGGGCAAGACTGATTGCATATCTATACAGTCGTGGTGCTTCCTATTTGCAGAGATTTCCACTGTGATCATACCTGAGCCTTTTAGTTTGTTTATTCCAGAAACACTCCTTCGGGCCATGCAGTAACTATATTTCACTTTGACCAAGTGACTCTTAAACTGTAAATTTCCAGACCCATAAAACTACTCTAACCTTATATAGAAAATGGACTTTTAAAATGTTAAATATTTAAGAGCAGCATTATGCTATAAGGTATAAGCCAAAACCTTTAAGATTTGACCTTCTAGCGTTAAGAGCACAGACATGAAGTTTTTTATGCTAACTTTTCCGGTTCTTGGATTGCTTCCTTTTCCTTTTCCTTTTCCTTTTCCTTTTCCTTTTCCTTTTCCTTTTCCTTTTCCTTTTCCTTTTCCTTTTCCTTTTCCTTTTCCTTTTCCTTTTCCTTTCCTTTTCCTTTTCCTTTTCCTTTTCCTTTTCCTTTTCCTTTTCCTTTTCCTTTTCCTTTTCCTTTTCCTTTTCCTTTTCCTTTTCCTTTTCCTTTTCCTTTTCCTTCTTCTTCTTCTTCTTCTTTTCCTTTTCCTTTTCCTTTTCCTTTTCCTTTTCCTTTTCCTTTTCCTTTTCCTTTTCCTTTTCCTTTTCCTTTTCCTTTTCCTTTTCCTTTTCATTTTCCTTTTTCTTCTTCTTTTTCTTCTTCTTTTTCTTCTTCTTTTTCTTTTCCTTTTTCTTTTCCTTTTTCTTTTCCTTTTTCTTTTTCCTTTTTTTCCTTTTCCTTTTCCTTTTCTTTTTTTTTTTGCATTCGGAGATTTTCATTGCAAATGCAATGCCTTAATGTTTTAGGGGAGAAGGAAAGAGTTAAAGAAAACTAGATGGGAAAGCTATCGAAAGGACACACAGATTTCTGAAGCCTTGGTTTTCCTCTCTGACACAATGCATATGCATTTCTACTTACCATAAACTAGAATTACTAAAGTAACTTTGTGGGAATTTATTGAATTTAATTTATAAAATTAAAAAGCCAAGTGCATATGCCAATATTATAGGCACCTGTCCTAAATAAAGGACACAAATCTCCAGAGAGTAAAGCCAGAGTTGAGACTTGGGGTTTTGTTTGTTTGTTTGTTTGTTTTTCTTAAACTGTTCATTGCTTTCTGCTGAGGTGTTTTGGAGCAATGAAATTAATTGTCCTTACTAGAGAACAGTTTGTGACCAATGCTATGGAAAATAATGAATTTGCTCAGATTAAGGTGTGGAAGCATAGGCAGCAAACATCCTTGGTAGGGTACAAACTGCTCAAAGTAAACTAAACCCTCTTCCAGAGGAAGAAGTAATTATACCTGCGACCTATTGATTTAAATGAACAGTCATAAAATATATTGGAGGAGTTAAATATAGGATTTACTGAAGTAATATTGTAGAACTAGCGTGAGTAGATCTTGACTCTTAGTACTTAGTGGCTAAATCAACTGGCCTTCTGTCTAACCAAGATTGATGGAAAGGAGAAAAGTGAGCAACTGCACTTGGTCCCGTTACACGGTGACTGTGACGGAGCCAGTTTTTGGGGCTGATCTAAGGGTGAGGAATTTCCGGAGCCTCGTAAGACACCTTACACTATCATAGAATCATAGAATCATAGAATCATAGAATGGCCTACCCTGGAAGGGACCTTAGAGATCATCTAGTCCAACCTCCCTGTCATGGGCAGGGACGCCTCTCAACTAGATCAGGCTACTCAAGGCTCCATCCAACTTGGCCTTGAACACCTCCAGGGAGGGGGCAGCCACAACATCTCTGGGCAATTTATTCCAAAGTCTTGCTGCCCTTGTACTGAAGAATTTCTTCCTAAGGTCCAATCTAAATCTATTCTTCTTCAGCTTAAACCCATTTCCCCTTGTCCTATCAGTGGACACTCTTGTAAAAAGTCCCTCCCCAGCCTTCCTGTAGGTTCCCTTCAGGTATTGGAAAGCAGCTGTTAGGTCCTCATGAAGTCTTCTCTTTTCCAGACTGAACAATCCCAGCTCCCGCAGCCTGTCCTCATAGCAGAGCTGCTCCAGCCCCTGGATCATCCTTGTGGCCTCCTCTGAACACGCTCCAACAGATCCACATCCCTCTTATGGTGGGGACACCAGAACTGGATGCAGTATTCGAGGTGGGGTCTCACAAGAGCAGAGTAAAGGGGGAGAATCACCTCTCTTGACCTGCTGACCACGCTTCTCTTGATACATCCCAGGATGCAGTTGGCCTTCTGGGCTGCATGAGCGCCCTGCCGGCTCATGTTGAGCTTCTCGACTATCTCTATGTTATCTTCAAATATAAAATCCTAAAGGGAATACTTGACGTTGCGTCATTTCTTTCCCTCTCAAGGGTAACTTGAGACTTCAGAGGTCCAAGAGAGTCACCTATGGAAGGAGCTCGGATGCTCCTGTGACTGGTTTTGCTGTGTTCATAAGCCAGCATCTGGTCTTGCAAATTGGCTAATTGCGTGTGCAAGCAGGTATTCACTAATTAGGTGCTCAGTTATCCATTTTGCTCAAACAATGGAGATTTGCATGTAGAA
Organism: Apaloderma vittatum; assembly: GCF_000703405.1. Lineage (NCBI taxonomy): Eukaryota > Metazoa > Chordata > Aves > Trogoniformes > Trogonidae > Apaloderma > Apaloderma vittatum. The sequence goes on from NW_009696554.1 coordinate 9,019, forward strand.
AATGAAAGGTTTTATGGACAGCTAACTCTCCCCCTGGTAATGAGCATTAAGCAGGGACCATCTTAAAGACATCCATCAGCATTTCAAGGCTTCAGGGAAGTCGAGGAGGCTGGAACTCTCTTATGAATAAGCACTGCATAGTGTTGCCTAACAATTAAAGTATATATGTGACGATATTAATATCAGAAAATAGCAGAACCCAATATAAATGATAATTAGGAGAGATGACAGCTCAGCAAAAAGGAGCGATAGCATCATTAGTGCCACCAGAGGCTTTGTGAAGCATGCCCTTCACTGTGCAGCTACAGAAAAGAGAAGGGAGGGGGAACAACAGCTTTTGATTAGGCCAGATAGTTCTCTGGAAATTTTGTCCATTGCCTAGACAGATTGTAATAGTTTCTTAATTTTTCCGAAGGACCTAAGTATGGCTTTTCAAAGGTTTTTAATTGTCCATCATAAGTGCTTTCTGAAAACAGGACTTAAGCTTGATGCCAGAGCCTTTCTTCCACCTTCTCTCCACGTTGTGCTAGGACAGTTACTCCAGAGTGACAAACTGATAGCCCTGGAAGCTTTTCAAAATACATCGAGACCTAAAATAAAATGAACTATACTTCCTGGAGGAGAAGATAGGATTCTACATCTCTCATTTAACATTTGTTTCTGAGGATTTTGTCTGCTTTTGTAGGGATTATATCAGTTTTATCTGTTTGCATAAAACAACTTCCTAAGCACCGAGGCGATTATAAGAGGAGGAAAAAATAAGACAAAACAATATATAAACTTGAAAATTGTTGTTACTTCCCAGCCAATATCTCATTCATACCTTCTAAACCATAGCTATAGTACCTTTATTCACCACATTTAAATTCAATAAAAGTTTTAACTGCCAATAGCGCTTTCATTTCATATTAAAACCCAAATCATTGCATATTTCTCTGTGTCCCTCAGGGCCTATAGACATGCTTCTGGTCATGTTTATCAATCTTGTCAGTAGGCAGTGCGTGTCCAGTGGAAGAAAAAGAAAGGGCTGTAACTGAAACCTAAATCCCAGCAGCTCTCAGCTACTGAAACAATCATGTGCTTTGATTCAACGTACCCTTTGAACAGGTCTCTTAAAAAAAAATAATAAAAAAAAAAATCTCTGGGTGGTTACTGCTCAGTTTGTGCAAAGTGAGAAGCCATGGAGAAAGGCTCGCTCAAACCTAGGGGTCTTGCAGCCTTGTGAGTCCAGGGGATTCAGCCTTCAGTGTTTTAAAAGCAGCTGAGCATCCAACTCTTTAATCCTCAACTCTGGTTTTGTTGGTGTTCATTTTGTCTTTGTTAATCAGCTGGAAAAATCCAAACCTACAGAAACTGCCAAGCACAAGCTTTTAAAGTCTAGAGCCTTACGCTGAAAAAAACAACTAGGTTTTACAATGCAAGGTTTAGCTCAGGATTGAAATTTGTATTTTAATTAGCTTATAAAAATGTGTGTGGCGTATTAGTCAACTTTTCTGGCTTTTAAGTGATATGTAAATGTATCTCAGACATAGCAGCAAACAAATAATATCCTCATCAAAGCTACAGGAAACTTTACTTTTGACTATGAAGATGAGAACTGGAGCTGCCTACTCTTTGTTTGGTTTTATAACCTCCCTTTTTGACACTTTTTCTCCAGTTTAGATAATGTGCTCATGGACAGAATTTTGTGTAAGAGAGCCAGGTTAGTTATTCCTGTCTTTCCTCTAGATTTATCCTTTCTTTAGATTCTGGGACCTTATTGCTTCATTTAAAACCAAACAAATTCAACTCCGATCTGAATAAAACCTGTAAAAAAAAATGCCACCAAATGTTTCTATAGCCAGGAAAGGAAAATTCCCTAAAGTGTCAGAAGACCCAGTCATATGAATAGACATGAACAGTTATTTCCCCCTAAGGGATTTTAGAAAATACAAACATAGCTCTGCAACCATTTCTGCCGGGCAGTTTTTACGATGATTTATCTTCCTCTGGTAATGCTAATGTGATACCAGCTTAAAAAAATGACAGTGCTCTGTGTGACAGTAAAATGTCTTTGAAGACTACCACAACAAAATATTTTCATATTCTACATACTCTAAAAACGTGCTAAATACTTTTTATCCACATTTCCAAAATAATCCTATATAAACCAGCCTATACCAGGCAGAGTTCATGCTGTCTCACTGATCAAGTCAGCTTAGATAACGTGACAACTTTTCTGAGGTATTAGAGTAATGATCTAGTGAAAAGCTATGAAATTAGTACTTGTGTGTGCTATGCAATGTTCCAATCTAGTGGAAAATTGTCATATTTTCAAAAAAACCCCTGTTGTCATAGTAAAATTGATGAAAAAGAGCAATTGGAGAACTCACTGTTGAAAATAATTCCCAAGTCTGACAGGCACACCACCTCTTGCTCCTGTCCCTTGGAATGGTGATGTTTCCATTTTTCTGAGCCAAAATCACAGTGAGGTGCAGCCTGCACTTGGCCATGCCTGAGCAATCCAACACAGAAAAGGAAAAATGAAGTTAAAAATTGAAAATGATGCTGTCTGGATTGTAGTTCGTTAAAAAAATCACCACTTGGAGTGATCATGTTCAGTTTGTGTTAGGAACAGGGTGACCCGGCAGCTGCTTTTAGTGAATGAGGAGACTCCACAAACCTTTATGTTGCTAGACCAGACACCATAAATCCTTTATGTAAAACATCTGCTACATATATAGTGTCTGCACAGACTTCGTGCACATGAAAAGACTCAATTCAAATTTTTGGCTAAAATTGAAACAAATGAAAGCCCAAGAGATCTTCTCTCACCGTGCTGCCTGTACTCCAAAAAGAGCACGATCTTCCTCCAGAGAGCTGTGTGATTCATGGAGAGAAAAGCAGTGCAACGGTAGGGCTGGAATGAGCAATGTTGTATCTGTTCTTGCTGATAAATTAATTCTCGCTGATGTATTTGATATATTTGTTCTTGCTGATAAATTAGTGATTTCCTGCAGCACTCTAAGGATGCTGTTGGGGATATTTTTTTATCTCTCTAAAATCAAATCTGGGAAAGTCTCCTCAGTCTTTTTCAACTAGAGTGGATTTTTCCAGTGCACAACTTAGCTATGAATCGAGTCTTTTGTACCTTTGATATATGGCCCTTTGTAGCAGATTCAGGCCTTGTTCATTCTGCTTAAATTTCTGTTGTGCTATATGTCTTGAAATAGGATTATCTACATGTTTCCTAAGGGATGATGAGAGTAATGAGCAATTAGTCCACAGTGGGTCAGCTTTTCATGAAATATCCTTCCCTCTATGTACATTCTGCTTCCATTAACAGAAACTGACCTTTATATTCTGAATTGCCAGATCCCTGGAGTTTCTCTAGTCTCCAAACTATAGTAGAAAAAAAAGAAAAGAATGTTTCAGTAAATTATCCTTTGTCAGTTCAATTCTAGTGTAAACATCATAACTGGCAAGAAAATACTCCTCTGTTTAGTAGTTAACTAATGTTAAGAATTTTCATTATCATTAATAAAAGTAATATCCATCTGGGGTTTCATAGAGGCATTACAAGTGTAATAATGGTGTGCAGTAAAGGTTCTTGTTTTCATAAATCAGCTTTTATAATACTAAAGCTGACGTGCTTTTGTTTGATATATATTGGATGTGCGGTGAATGGGAGAGTTTCAACTTTCCATGTAAGTAGTTGTGAAAGAAAAGCACTAAGTCCAGTGCAGAGAGTGCTCTGGGAGCATGAATCCAGAGCTGGAATGTTTTTTCCTTCTCCCTTCAGCTTAAGGGAGAGGTGAGTTAAAATATTGACCTTAACTTGGGATGAAGCAATCTATTTTCTCACCCTGTGTGGAATATAGAACATCAGGGACATATATCCCTTTGTACAATACACTGATTTGTGCATTAAATTAATATAATTTCTCCAACAGTTTTAAAAATCTAACAGCAATTCATGTTTCATAAAGAAGTAGGCCCAGTCCCTAAAACTGCAGATGCATACAAGAGCTCTCATGTTTTGAAAATAATTTCTATTAAAATACTAAGGAAAAAAAAAAGGTTGAATGAGTATCTTTAGGTACACCTAGACTAGCTACAACTTGGAGAACTCAGCAAGAAAAATGAATGGATGCTTTACCACACTGTAACCCTTCTGCACAGGGCTGTCTGTACTCCATATACCCTGTCCCTGTAAGACAAGGTAAACTTTGAGCTGTCCCATCTCTCGACTGACAGTTGTCATTCCTGTGGGTCAGCTGCCACAGCTGTGTGCCATCCTGTCCTCTGCACAGCAGAGAATCATAGAAACATTCAGGTTGGAAAAGCCCCTTGCGATCATCAAGTCCAACCATAACACTACTCTACAGAGTCCACACCCAAACCATATCCCCCAACACCACATCTAAACGACCTTTAAACAAAGCACCCAAAAGGCTTTGTCGTGAGCGACAGCATAATAGAAAGATTTCCTTCAAGAGATCACATGCTTTTTAGCGTGGCAGACACAGAGGACCATAGACATAAATCCATGTGGATGCTCGTAACTTGATTTCCTCTGACAATTTCTTGAAGTGTGAAGTGTTGGAATGGTCCCATTAACTTCTCTAAATAAAATTTTCACTGGTTGTTGCGCACAGATTTAACAGCAAAGCTGGCAGGCCTTAGGCAAAACAAATTTACCTGAGAAGCTAAATCCCCACGTGGCGTAAAAAATAAAAAAAAATTAGCTACTTCTGCCCAGAACACATTTTCTTGCTTTAGTTACATAAATGTCATTCTCAGCTTCCAACAGCCACTTTTCACACCTCGTTGAAGTTCTGCCCTTGTGCCCATCCTTGTTCTGCACTCTATGATTTCAAGATCTTTTCCTCCAGGAGCTCGCCAGTCTTTCCTCCCATCCCTACAAAGCCTTTGAAGTTTCTTACTCTTGTCACCTGGAAATACTTGTTGCACTGATCTTCATAGTATTGCTGGAGTAAGCGATAGATAAATAATATCATCATCGCCCTCTTAAAACCAAATATCAGTTCTTCCAAGGCAAGCCTTCGTGGCATGGCAGAACCTTTCCTCAGTGAGCAATTTATATTCCAGTACTTTCAAGAGCTCAGTTTTTAGGGCATACACAGAAAAAAAAAAAAAAGATCTGAACAGAAAAGGAATGTCCAGCATCTGCTTCCATTCAAGTATATTTTTTGTAATCTATTTCTAGTAGGTCAACTGCACCGTTAACAATTTAATTGATGTTCTAGGAAAAGAAAAATTCTTCAGCAGAAGCCTTTTTTAAACATGTAAATCTGTTAGGAAAGCTAACAGACAGATGGAAGGTCTTCCAGTTTGGATGTTTCAGATACGGCACAAGACAGGCAACATCAGAGGTATCTCTAAATAGATGGAAAATTAGGTACTCTTTTGTGTTTCTTCTGCTTTAGGATATGTGGCCAAAATACCAAGGGAGTGCCTTCACACTGCTCTATTGCTTGGTTTTGTAAGGAATAGGCCTTGAATAAAAAAAATAAATATATTTTTTGCTTTGTTTCAGGAAAAACATCTCAAATGGAGAAAGGTAGGATACATTCATTCCATGATAACTTCTTTCTTATTTTAAAACAAAGCTGGAAGATAATGGTCCAGAAAAGAGCAGAGAAGTACCGAGTTGCATCATGGGCACGGGCAAGGTAAGTCTGCCTGCACTTCACCGTAGCTTTTGCCTTCAATATTTCAATGCAATCAGTGGCATAACTGTGTCCACCCGGTGCTAAAAAATTAATGCTTTCTGCATAGACCGGGAGCAGGAATTCCAATTAGGGTCTGCTGTGCTAGTCATTTCTTGGGTAGGCTTCTGCCCGCTGAAATAAGTAATTAATGTCACACAAGGCATAGAATATTTAAAATAGTAACAACTCAGTCAATTTATCACAGCTTTGCTGAACTGAGGTGAAAGCTTCCTTATCCCACTCCAATTTGTTGAATTGTTTAGCTCCTTGACTATGAACATGTATTTTCTCTTGTCAATTCCCTTAGGAAATATTTTTTTCCCTTCTATTTTTCGCATCATTACAAAACCTCTTCAAGGTTTCACAAATTCTTAGCCGATTTAAGAAGATATTTTTTGCTTGCTTCTTTAAAGACTGTCTCCCAGAGCACTTGAGCCAATTTCTTTTCAGTTCTTATACTGGATTTGCTCTAAAGAGCCTGAAAAAAACAACACAAAGCAAATTATGAACACACCTTGTAAGGCTGCTAGGTTCATTTAGAATGTGACGGTGATTCTGCATTCTAGCAGGATATTACATTTCAGACACACCTGCATGCTTGTTCCTGCTGTGAAATGGGGGAATCTTAAAACCATGAATGTCTGTATCCATGAGTTGCTTATGATTATATACTTTATGGTTTTCTGATAAGATATATATATATACACATATGCAGGGAGAACGAGTGCGCAATTTATGTAATGGAGAAATGTAGAATAAGCTAAAATACAAATAGTATTAATGAGAATATTGGTCAACAATTCAAAGAGTTTAAGATTAATACACAGTCTAGAAATTCTAGTTCTCTTTTTCTGAGACGGCAAACAATCTAGAGCTTGTGTGAGCAAAGGGGAAAACAGTTTCAGCCTGGGCCATCATTTTTGCCAGTTCTTCCCTTTCCCGACCTCTCTCTGAGCTACCGTGCCCCACGGTTTCACTTCACACCTCTCTCAGCACTAGCCATGGGGCTGTGCACAGGCCACGTGCATAAAAATGCGTGTTAGCTTTCAAACATTCCCCAGAAACTCATTACTGTTAGCAGAAAACCCCCTAACATTCAGCATTAAACATTTTTTTTTACATAAGGCTTGGGAAAACAGTCTGCTTTGTAGGTGCTGCTGATACTCTTCAAGTCACTCTGTGACCAACTTCTCTGGCCAAGTGGGATATAAATGACTTTGGCCTGAATCTTTGTTCTTTCTGATAGAAATAGGAACCTAGGAGGAAGTTTTACTTTGACCGTGCTGTTTCGGGGAGGTTTCACCCTGAGTACCTCTTTTAGAAGAGGGATGAGTCATTTTAGCTATTTTTAACACTCAGAGATGGGGAAAAAACCCTCACAAGTAAGAGTAGTACTTTATAATATTAAATTCAGTGAGATTCATTAAAAAGGAATAGGGGAGAGTAGTGAATTTGTGAATATCTGCTGATATTTCTGCGAGGTCGGAAGAAAAGCAGGCTAAGGTGAAGGACCTAATTGTCATCTTCAGCTACCAAGGGAGCGCTTAGCGGGAAGGCAGAACCACAGACACAAGTTGCAGCAAGGGAAATAGTTATTAGGAGAAAAAAACCAACATTCTCCACACTAAGCAGTAGCCAAAATAAAACCTTTTTTTTTTTTTTTTCTTCCCCAGAGAAGTTGGGAGTCTCCATTCATGGGGATTTTGGAAACCCAGTGCCCCAAGGAAGCTGATCGTTCTTTGCAGCTGCACTGCTTTCAGCAGGCGGTTGAGCAAGATGATCTCTAAAAGTCTTCCCCAACCTAAATTATTCTGACGGTACACAGTGATATTTCTAAGACATAATGATGACCTCGTTCTCCACGTGAGGTGTTAGGTTTGCTCTTTTCATTTAAAAAAAATTAAATAATTTAAACTTGTTTTTTTCCTTAGATTTTTGCACCAAAGTTAGGAAAGATGATGCTTCTCTGCGAGGCTGTCTGCATCAGTTGCTGAAGCACTTTAAAGATGACTCAGGGTACAGTGCTCAGTAAATCCAAATGCTGAGAGTAAGTTTTCTTTAAAAAGCACTTTTGATATATTGTCCATTGCTTTTCTTAAATCTAATAAAAAACAACATGAATGTTCATAAGAGATGATTTTAATAATGAAAATTAAACTGGTTAGCATGCTAAACATTTAATTTACATATCACGAGGTTAACATGTGAATAAGTTTTTAATAACTATCATAAAGTCCATGTTTTGGACTGTAATCCCTTTTTATGTGATAGAATAGATGCTTTTATTCAATTTATAGAGCAGCTTTCTGCAAAATTCTGAATGTTGCTGTAGATTGATCACATTATTGCAGGAGATACAATCAAGCTCACAATTAGTCAGAGATATTGGTGCTAAGCTTACACTTAGACAAGCACTTGACATATCAATCAGTGTGGTACCATGAAAGATTGATTGAAGTTGTTGATACGATAACTCATTTTTGCTGGGTGAAATAAAAATAAATAGAAGATACTAATGAAAAAAGGTGTTATCCCCACTTGGATTAGTTAGATTCCACAGAATGTCTAATGTTCTTTTAGATGTAGTGAATGCAAGTGGCATTGACTGTCTGCTTTCCTCAAAGTGCATGAAAACAAAACTTGAAAAAAATAATATTTTTCTCAGTAGTTACTGCAAGTAAAGATAAATCTGCTGGAGCTATCAGGACAAATCTATCAATTTACAGCTTTACCGGTTTATTTCAGGAAGGGCACTAAAGCAACGACATGGGTACTCGTGTGGTTTGCCTGGCTTTGCTGCTTATCCAGATCTGAAGGGTATCGTGTGGAAAGTCTGGTTTCTTTTTCAGGTTTGAAGTTTTCCACATTCAGGAAGCAAAACACCGTATTTTCATTATTTAGAAAGGGAAATGTAACAGTGGTTGGAAACACTCCTTCACATTATGAAGCAAATATTCATCTTCCTAAGAAACACTTCTCTTTACGGAAACATATGAGATTCTAGAAGTTGAGTGATTTACGCAAGACCTGGGTGGCGGTGCCTGCCTGCCATCTGTCCCAGCTAATCTCTGAATTCCATCTACAAACGCAGGTGACTTACAACTTTCCTGATTAATGGCATCTATCATTTTCTTCATAACATCGAGCAATTAATCTTGCCCACTCCCAGGGGTCCGTCGCAGTAATAGGTTTGGGGAGAGAAGCAGCCCACTAAAGTCCTGCTGGAAGTAGCATCCTATTTTTTCTTTTTCCCCTTTTCTCCCCCCTTTTCCCTCTTTTTTCTTTTTCTGCCGTTTCCCCTTTCTTTTTCCTCTTTTCCTTTTTTTTTAATTTTTCCCATTTTCTTCCCCTTTTCTCTTTTTCCTTTTCTTCCCCCTTTTTTCCTTTCTTCTCTTCCCTCTTCTTCCTTTTTTCCTTTTTCTGCTTCTTCCCCCTTTTCTTCCCTTTTTCCTTTTCCCCCTTTCTTCCCCTTTTTAACTTTTTTCCCCTTTTCTTCCCCTTTTTTCTTCCCCCTTTTCTTCCTTTTCCCCTTTTTATTTCCCCCTTTTTTCCTTTTCCCCCCTTTCTCATTTTTTTCTTCCCCCCTTTATTCCCCCTTTTTTTCTTTCTCCCATTCTTCTTTTTTCCTTTAATCTCTTTTTTCCCTTCCCTCTTTTCCCTGCTCTTCATCCCTTTTCCCCTTCTTCCTCCCCTTTTTTTTAATATATCTTTCTTTCACTCTTTTCCCCCCTTTTTTCAATT
>NW_009696555.1:0-14911 GCF_000703405.1 Apaloderma vittatum
AAGGTCTTTCTCCCTGGGGCTGCTTTCCAGCCACCTCCCCTCTCCCACCTCATCTCCTGCCCTGTCTGACACGGGGCATCACACTCCACTCACAGATTAAAAAAGCCACATAGCAAAGAAAGCTCCTCACCATGAACCTCTGCCTTCTGAGGCTTTGCTGCAAGCAAAAAAGAGCTACAAGAGATTGCAGATAAGAAAGCCGTCAAAATCTGCCTCAGAGAAGTGGTTGCCCTCCTGCTCATCACAGAGGTCCTCACGCGGCCGGGCAAGACCGACCAGGCTCCACCAAAACAAAGTTCTTGCTGGTTTTCCAGCCCGCAGCTACACAGCAGGGAGCCCAGTTTTCAAAGAGAGCTACTTCTCACGGCTTCTACTGGAGGCACCGAGTCTTGCCGAGAACACGTTAAGAAAAATATCATCTAAACACACGAAGTCATCTCCAAGCAACTACCCAAAACATGTGGACTGTCTAGTTTCTCGGTTCCCCATCTCCTCCGCGTGCAGCTGGGCACTACAAAAACAGCCAACCTCCCTCACAAACATGAATTAATAAAATCAAGGTGACAAAACGGTGATTTTTCTTCAGCACATAATAGATAGTTTGTTGTCAGACGAGAGGAAAAAAAAGAAAAGTACAGTACAGCCAGGGCTTCAGGTGAGCGATACCCCACCCTCCACACCAAAAAAAGTCTGTCAATGACATTCAAAAGTTATCCCAACACACACTGTTGCCCTGCCTAATTTTAGTTCTTGATTTTGTAACCTCAACAGTTTGGGAGATCATAGTAAAAAAAATAAAAATAAAAAAAAAATATATAAATGACGAACCCAAAGCCCAAGTGCAGTGAAGTCAAACAGCTGGGGTCAAACACTTTCCAGGAGCACAGAGCTCCAGATCCTCCTCGCTCCAGTCACGGCCAACTCAGTTTCTGACAAAACGCCGGTGAAAGGAAAACAGGCTGGAGCCAGAAATATTTTTCTCAAGCCACCAGGGCTTTAAAGTGACTTATTGATGTGTTACAGGGCTTCTAGCCTCTCCCTTAACAAATATTCTGGAATCTAACACTTGGAAATATGCATCCAAGTCTATGCCCAGCTCAGAAAAGGGACCAACAAAATCTTTGTGTCTCTGTTAAAGCCGCAAAAGACACTTGAAAACGTGCTGTCTCTCACCAGTGATAAATCTATTTTCCACATAGTTACTCAGATAAGGTATTTGCTGTATTTAAAAAGAAGACAACAAACGCCACCACACACACACAAACAAACAAAAACACCTACAACCAAGAACTAAACGTTCCCACGGTGTTAGGAATAACCTATTTCTAAATATTTATCTGGGAACCCAAACTCCCTTTTCACAGTAGCACTCAAAACTAGCTGCCATTCAAACCTGCAAGCTTGATTTTGAGGCTTATTTCTGTTATATTTAATAGCTATTCACCCAATGAAGACACATTTATTGATCATCTGTTCCATCTGCCCATTCTCCAAATAATGTAAAGAAACAGAACTCAGACAACAAAGATCAGGCAAGTATTAATTCTGAACACGACGAACGCTTGTTTGGGGCGACCTGCCATGAAATCCTGCAAAATGAAGGATGTTTGTGAGGTTGTGCTGTTTGGCTTTTCCTGTAAGGCTCACATTAGAAGGACTGAGAGGAAGTTTTCCAACTAAAAAATAAAATTGTCTGCAATTCTACCTGAAATAAAAACAGTAATTGTGGCTTTCAACATCAATTACTCTAGAAAGCAGCTTCATCTTTGCTTCGCTTCCTGGAAGAACAGAAACTTGAAGATTTAACAGCGAAATGTGCACATTGATTTCCAACCTCATAACTCCTATACAAATATAGGCTGTTTTCAACAAGGCTGTAATTTCACAGGATCTGTATACTGAATTATTTGTGCAAACCTTTTCCTGCGTTTCAGAGGGAAAAAAAAAATTTCTTTTGACTAAAATTTAAAATATTAAAATGATTTAATGATAAAAAAATCCCAAAATAAAGTTCTACATATTGGTAAAAATTAAATAAATACTATTTTAAACACAAAGTCCTTCTTAACAATTTATTCCAGCACGCGATGTTCTAGAGAAACCTGCCTGTCCTTAAAACAGGTCTTCTAGACTACACACGAGACTGAGTCCCTCCAACTTCAACTTCTTTTGTTTGCAGAGATGAGCTGAGCAAGGATTTACCATAAGCTTTTCTGACAGCAAAGGAGAAGTAGGAAAAATCAATAAATAAAAAACCTCCCACTAAAATCTACCACATCAAAGCCCCCGGACACAAGTAAGTCTTCAAAATTACTTCTAACTTCAGAATTATTGCAGAAAACTATTTCAAAACAGCAACAGTTCTACAGTGGGATGCCAGGAGCAGAATGCGTAACGCAGCAGCTATCGGTGAAAGAAATCAACTTTTTTCAGTGCAGAGAGAAGGGGCAGACCTCTGAGAAGCAGAATCACAGACTCTCTGCCAAAAGACAGCACTTTTCGGTCCTGCATTCATAGAGTGGTTTTTTTTTTTCCTTCAGACTGGCCCATCCCACCGCAGTCGGGCAGGACCCACGGCCGGGCAGCTCCCGGAACCCAAGCGCGTACGGCACGAGCCCACCTCGGGCACGACCCACACAAATTTCGTGTGGAGGATTCCAAAAACCCAAGTGATTACCTCATAACGGCAGCTCTGCGAACAGGAGAGAGAAGAATTATGGCACCTAATTTCCTCTCACAGCAGGTACATAACGAGTAATCGTTGTATAAAACGTTTGGAGGAGCGTTAACTTATTTGCATTTCTTTTAACGTGAACTCACCCCATGTGCTCAAAGCCTCACAACTATTAGAGTGTGAAGGTCTTGCTATTATTCAAGTTTTGGGGACAAGTGAGTCATCTCCACTGTCCCACTTAGTTGGCAGCAGCCCTCATCTGATGTGGTTCCAGATACCCTATTTGGGATTCAGAGTTTCCCCCACATTCATTAAAGAAATCTATTTTTATATAAAACTACAAAGCCACACAATATTTAAATCGTCCAATTTGCATTTAAAATCTTTGTGTTATTAGATTTTTATTAAAGCATATAACGTCCGATAACAGAGATTACTTTGCTTAGAGTCAAACTTGGCATCGCAGCAGCAAGCTCGACAAACAATGAGAAAATTCATTTGCACAGTGATGAGCAGGCTTGTTACTTGTTCAAAAAGCATTGTTTGTTTCAGTAAACATAACAATAAAAAAAAATCCCATTAAGCCAATATCTAAAAGAAATTTATCACACAGATGTTCCATAAGATCAACGTCTAGAAAAGCAAATTAAAATCAATATATTAAAGTAAATCACATTTCCACAAGACAAAGTGTTACAATATTTTAAACAAACGCAATTTAGTTATATGTTACTTATACCTCTCCAAACTGCAACATGCCATAATTTCAAGTCAAGGATAGGATGAAAGAGCTGTATTTCTCTTGGCCCACTACTGGATTAAGCAAGAGCTGAAAAACCGCATGAGAATTTGCGCATTCTGTCGGTTCTCAAACTCCGAATTCAAATTCTTTTTCAAACGGATCAAGGAAGAAAGATTTTGGTACTTGTGATGTTTCTACAGCTTCACAGCCAAACAGGCAAAGCACCTGAAAAGTCCTGAAACTGGCCCATGGCACTATAATACAGGTACCCACCTTATATGAGAGACAAATAATTTAGGACTTTGAGATTAAACTACGTATAGCAACAGGCTCTTTTGCGTTACCCAAGGGTATCCAAAAAGCATCTATAATTTCTCTACCATAGGGCAGACGCTACGATTTAGCCATACAAATAAAACCAGGCAAACATCCATCTTTCCTGAAAAAGGAAATGCTTGTTCACTGGGTATCGACCAGGTGCCTCTTCATTCACGTGTAGCCCTGGTTAATTCTGTACTCGTTAGAAATAATGTGTTTTGTCCTTCAGCAAGAAAGTAAGTAATTCATCACCCGATAACGAGAAGATAAAGTCACAAACAGGAAAGCAATGCAAAACCAAGGAGTTTAAATGCAGTTTTGCCAGCTTACCTTCATAAGTTTCCAGGATGTGCACGGTGTCACCTATCTGCAGGGAAAGTTCATCCGGTCCCCTCGCATCATAGTTGTAGAGAGCTGGACAGAGGAAACACCACTATTAGCACACACAAGGCAACAGAGCTTCCAGGATTTTTGTTTCTCCACGTAACTACTCATACTCCTCTTTTCACCATTCCCAAATGATTTGTAAGGAATTTTCTCCAAAAACAAAAGTAAAGATTTGGCTTAGTACTCTAATCTATTAATATTTCCTCTTGCAACAAATCTCAGAAAGCCACAAGTTCACGTTCTAAAGCCAGTCCCTCGCTCTGTTTATAATGCTTTGCTTCTTCATAACAAGACACCCAACTAATTTTTTTGTTGTACTTGCCTGTCTTCCAGCACTTTGTGTCAATTTGATGCAGTTCTCTAACAAACTGCATCATCTTCCACTGTCAGCTCAACGCACAGCCCACCTACAAGGTGTCTTCAGGAAACTCAGATTACCGTCACTAATATTAAAGAATGATTTCTCAGTCACTTCACTAATTTACTGCATGCAGGCTCTGTTTAAAACCAACACAGTTTCAGAATTCTCAACTGACAGAGGTAACTGCTTCAACCCACTGTGCTCTTGGGAGCGACTAGTCCCATCCCCAGCAAAATCACGTTCTGCTTTACTCATTCGCAAGCCCTGAGAGCAGCCCCAGCCTGCACCACCACAACCTGCAAACTCACCACAAACTCATCACAAATATTTCTGAGGGACTCCAGTCATAAGCAGGGTGAGCGACAATAAAGAAAGAAAAAAAGAAGAAAAAACCCAACATTTCACCTTGCAGTGCTGAATTCAGCAAAAGCCCACCAGGCAGAATAAGCAGCAAGAGGCCCAGCATGCGAGAGATCTGAAGGACCCCCCATTACGCTGGGACCCCACCTGGAGTAACGCGTCCATCTCAGGAGCCCACAGCACAAGGAGGACACAGACAGGTCCAGGGGAGGCCCCAAAGATGATCAGAGGGCTGGAGAACCTCTGCTACGAGGACAGGTGGAGGGAAATGTGGTTATTTAGCTTGGAGAAGAGAAAGCTCTGGGGTGATCTAACAGCAGCCTGCTGATACATGAAAGGGGCTACAGGAAAGCGGGAGAAGGGCTTTTGACAAGGGCCTGTAGTGACAGGACAAGGGGCAACAGCCTGAAACTGCAAGAGGGTAGATTTAGATTGATATAGGAAAAAAATTCTTCCCCATGAGAGTGGCGAAGCACTGGCACAGGGTGCCCAAGGAGGCTGTGGATGTCCCATCCCTGGAAGGGTTCAAGGCCAGGTTGGACGGGGCTTGGAGCAGCCTGGGCTGGTGGGAGAGAGGTGTCCCTGCCCAGGGCAGGGGAGTTGTAACTACATGATCTTCAGGGTCCCTTCCAACCTTACCCATTCTATTCCCTGATACACGCAGCTTGTGTCAATACTGCAGACCTAAAGCTCGGCAAAAAGGATTCCAGACTAAAAGAAAACTCTCCAGTTCGTTTAGACGCACCTAAAGAGCAAAGCTGGCAGCAGCGTGCATTGGAGAACTGACCTCCCTGGCAGCCAGGAGTCCCAGTCCCACCCTTGGAGCAGCTGGCTCATCCCTGTCCCCCCGGAGCAGGGCTCAGCCTCCACCCGCGCGCATTTTCCCTGCAGGAATGTCGGGTGAACACCTTCAGCCGGAGATGAAGCCAACTGCAAAAAAAAAACGAGTGCTGGAAGCGGCGTACCTGCCTCAGAGGCACGAAGCGGGAGCTGCCCACGCTTGGCCAGACCTCACGCCTGGCCAGGGAGTAACTTGGGTTTGCTCTGAAGTACCAGCAGCAGGTACGTACTGCCAGGGAGAATTCCAACGGAAAAGATGCCCCACCTCACTCACCTATGAAATGACAACATAACGGATAAAGGGAAACCACAGCAGGGACTTCTTGGTTTTTAAAGAACCCTCAGACAAGGAATCCAAGTTTTTGAGAACTGCCATCTTCACACGACAACAAGGTACAAGCAAAACATCGTACTTCAAAGGCCACTCCTCACTACCCTTCTTCTCAGAAGAAAATCTGGGAACTCGGAGCATCAAGATTAGCAATGCCCAGAGATTCATCTGAATAACACCACTGCAAACTAGCTTTGACTGGAAAAAAAAAATAAAGTAATAATCTGGAAACCAAAACAGTTACAACTCCTAAAGTTATTCTTTTACCTTTCACATGGAGCAAGCTCTCTGCAAGAGGTAAAACCTTGCAATATCAAGTAGGGTCCAAAGGCAGCAATTCCGCTATTTCACACGACAGAAGTTAACGAACTATGGTCAAGCTGGACCCACAAAAGTTTCTGCACGGTTCTGCAATGACAGCTACTCCCTCCAGTGAGGTTACCAAATTTAAAGGCATTTTAAGTTTTACTCTTCACAATTAATGAAAGGACAAAAGTAGTCGACTGAATATGAGCCAGCAGTGTGCCCAGGTGGCCAAGAAGGCCAATGGGATCCTGGCTTGTATTAGAAATTTTGTGACCAGCAGAAGAAGGGAGGTGATTGTCCCTCTGTGCTCAGCACTGGTGAGGCCGCACCTTGAGTGTTGTGTTCAGTTTTGGGCACCTCAGTACAGGAGAGATCTCGAGGTGTTGGAGCGAGGGCAGAGGAGGGCAACAAAGCTGGTGAAGGGCCTGGAGAACAGACCTTGTGAGGAGCGATTGAGGGAGCTGGGCCTGTTCAGTTTGACGAAGAGGAGGCTGAGGGGGGATCTCATCATGCTCTACAATTACTTGAAAGGACATTGTAGAGAGGCTGGTGCTGGTCTCTTCTCACAGGGAATTAGGGAGAGAACCAGGGGGAATGGTTTCAAGTTGCAACAGGGCAGGTTTAGGCTGGACATTAGGAAGAAATTCTTCACAGAAAGAGTGGTCAGACCCTGGAACAGACTGCCTAGGGAGGGGGTTGAGTCGCCATCCCTGGATGTGTTCAAGTGTCGTTTAGATGGGGTGTTGGGTGATGTGGTTTAGGGGTGACCTTGTAGTGTGGGGTCAATGGTTGGACTCGATGATCCCAAGGGTCCTTTCCAACCTGAATTGTTCTGTGATTCTATGATAGTCTTTTCCTTCACCAGGAGGCAGTACGTACTTCATATGTCCACATTTCTAGTACATAAAGGGCTGCGCTTGCTCAAGCACAGGCCTCCTCTTCCTGAGCACAGCGTCAAAACGAGGACTTTTTAAAAATATCTGAGAATTTCTTACTCTTTGTCCTAGCTCTTTGGGGAGTGAAAGCATTTCTGGAGTAAGAGAGTCACCTCAGAACTCTCGACCATCCCTCAGACGACCACATGCTTTCCTCCCTAGGTCAGCTCCCAGGGACAGGGCTGGTGTGTAGCACCGCTCAGAAGGGCTCCGGTAGGACTCCCAGATACTATTATCCCCTTCTCGCAGGAAACCTTCACAGATGTTCAGACCAAGAATTGTCCACAAGACATTAACAACACGTGCTGCGCTCATTACAGCTCACAAAGCACTTCCAAAAAAAAAGAAAAACTAACCCACAAAAACTTAACACCCACAGCAAAGGCCAAAAGCTACAGGGACAAACGCAGTGAGACCCTCCCTCACCTGCCCTGTTTCTCTCCTATTCCCGAGCGATACTAATAAGCGGCCTAGGGTCCGTATTACACGGAAGATCAACAACATGATACATCTATAAGAACGGGTAAGTGGAAGAAAAAAACCCCTTTCCTTGACCTCAAATCTGATAATCGGTTTAGCAAGCACGGAACATCCAAGTGGGCACATGAGAAGGTCTAATCCCACCACGAGGACAGGGCTCGGTGCCCAGCGCTGCCTCCAACCACGGCCATAACTTCATTTTCCACCTCCTGGAGTTACTATTTATTATCCCCAGAATTTATCAAATTCCAGCTTACAATACGAACAACAATGAGCAAACATATGATGGGTTGCCTTGGTCCTTTTCTCTGCACTACTCCTCTTGCTGACAAACTACAAAAGCCAGAGTTCAGTAAATAAACATATCTGTGTGCAAAAATTAACTGAGAAAACATGGTACACAGTGTAGGATTGCAAATAGAGGACAGGAAGCATCAGTGTAAGAATAATACAGGTCAAATGCATCGCAGAGACTAATATCAACAGTATTTAAATAAAGGCTTTAGAAACCAACACAGTTTTACTGACACCAAAACAAGCCAAGTTTTCTATTCCTGTCTTAAAGATTTTGGTAACTTTTTCATTATTAAAGAGAGATAAACCCTCCCAGGTAGATACCGCAGAGTACTTCAAAGTCATAATTGCTATTCTGTAGGAGAAGAGGGTTCTGGGAAATATACATTAACAACAATTAACATTTTAAAGTGCTCTGAGCAGAGGGATGTTAACGACAGCAAATACACGTCATGTGGGACAGGATGCTCCATAATAGGCAGCAGCAATGTTTTCAGTTCAGGTTTTCACAGAATCACAGACTGTCAGGGGTTGGAAGGGACCTCAAAAGATCATCTAGTCCAGATCCCCGCCACAGCAGGTCACACAGGAATGCGTCCAGGCGAGTTTTGAATGTCTCCAGAGAAGGAGACTCCACCCTCTCTGGGCAGCCTGGGCCAGGGCTCCAGCACCCGCACAGGGAAGAAGGTTCTTCCGAATATTTTTGTGGAACCTTCTATGTTCCAGCTTGTACCCATTGCCCCTTGTCCTGTCATTGGACATCACCGAGAAGAGCCTGGCTCCGTCCTCCTGACACTCCCCCTTGACATATTTATACACATGAATGAGGTCACCCCTCAGCCTCCTCTTCTCCAGCTGCAGAGCCCCAGCTCCTTCAGCCTTTCCTCCCCAGGGAGATGTTCCATCCCTCCATCATCCCTGGGGCTGCGCTGGACTCTCTCCAGCAGTTCCCTGTCTCTCCAGAGCTGAGAGGCCCAAAACTGGACACAACATTCCAGATGTGGCCTCACCAGGGCAGAGCAGAGGGGCAGGAGAACCTCTCTCGATCCACCAGCTACTCCCCTTCTAACCCACCCCAGGAAGCCGTTGGCCTTCTTGGCCACGAGGGCACTGCTGGCTCATGGCCATCCTGCTGCCCACCAGGACCCCCAGGTCCCTTTCCCCTGCGCTGGTCTCCAGCATGTCAGTCCACAGCCTGTGCTGGCACACGGGGTTGTTCTTTCCCAGGTGCAAAACTCTACACTTGCCCTTGTTGAACTTCACAAAAATTTCTCCCCGCCCGCCCAGCTCTCCCTCCAGCCTGTCCAGGTCTCACTGGATGGCAGCACAGCCTGCTGGGGGCTCAGCCACTCCTCCCAGCTCTGTGTCATCAGCAAACTTGCTGACAACACTCTCTAATCCCACATCCAGGACATCAATGAATATATTGAAAGACACTTTTGTGCGTACCACAGAAAACAAAGTCACGCCGTCAATACCAACTCCTCCAAACTCGTGTGGTTGGAGTTCAACACCTGACTCCATCCTGCGGGTATTTACTAGATCTCCTTAATGCTCAGAGCTGTCACTAGAGTTGAGAGGACCTCTCGGTGCTCAACGCATCCTAAAAGGATTCTTCCACCATCAGGAACTGACGAGCAATCTTGCTGTCTCATACCAGACACCGCAGGCAGGAAAAAATTCACATTACAGCAGATTAGAAAGAGGCCGATACTCAATTCATACTTCAGATAAGCATTTCTCAAACACTTAAACGGGGTAACTAAGGATCAAAGGCAGCTATGAACAAACGACTTTAAAATTTATATCCCAGAGTGTTACCCTGATGTCTGTCATAGCAAGGAGGGTCACATAACTGGAGCTTCACTGAAATAACCAACTCTTTTGAGAGATGACAATCGATCATCAAGTGGTAATTACCGCTCACGACAGCTCCCACTGCCCTGATCTGAGCGAGGAACAACGGTCACGGAGCAGAGATTTAGCTTTAAAAACGTACATGTGAAAAACATCTACCAAAAAATAAAAATTAAAATCATAGTTCTGGCTTGCAGGAGCATTGAAAGATCATGAAGCAAACAACCAAAATAACTATAAAGCCCATTCCACCCCTGTGATTACAAAACAAGATTTGAACTACCCTGCATGCTCCTACGTAAGCTGGCAGATAACTCCCTCTCAGGGTACTTTTTAATGTAGAGTGACATCAAAAGATGTTATGACAGAAAGAATGTTTGATTGGAGCAAACGACAAGGCTTTAATTAAAGGAGAAGACAAAATTCAGAGGAATAAAGCATGAAACTGGTATGCTTATATTTTGTCAGATCAACTGTAGTCTGAGTCACCATTTAAAATATTTAAAAGCTTGAAGCATAACTTCCGAATTTTTATTTTTTTTTAACTGAAATAAGTTTTGCTCAATTTGGAGAGTCCAGTTCTCAGCACAACAGATTTGCAGCTGGGAGACAGCGAAGTTAAACGGAGCGTTAGGAATACTTACACCAGCTAACGTCAGTTGTTGTCCCCTCCCATCATGCCTGAACTGAGAATTAAGGCTCACTGTTTTGGCAGAAGTCTTATGCAGCATCATAAAAAAAAAATTAAAAAAAGAAAAGAAAAACACACCACCAACCACCTCACAACTTTACTGCAATGCATAGGCCAGATAAGGAACACGGTTACTCAAGCATCAGAAGATTTATGACTAAGCCCTCGCTAGTGCAAGTTAACCTCAGGGTTAAGTCTAACGCAGCAGCCTGATGCTCTTCACCCATGCAGAGATTTATTTTTTTCCTTGCTAATAAACCTCAGCCGAAGAGGCACAGCAAAGCTGCTCTGGTGCAACTGAACACGCTCATTTCTCATCACATAGAAAAATGCTATTTAGAATGAAATTTCTCCTTAAGGGATACATCTGTGAGAGAGGTAACTTCAGAGACCCCGCAGAAAGACACCAAAGCTGCTGGAGCTCTGGGAAGATGCTGCTTTCCCAATTCTCAAGTTCTCCAAGTGGCGGACAAACAAATAAAGACCTTTATTTTCCAGTTCTAAGCATCATTAACCAATACTTACTTAAATGTAGAGCTGTGGGGTGCAAAATTATACCTACAGACTGCATTTCTTTGACGACGATGTTACGCGTACACCTGCACCAGCTTCCAAACCGAGCATTTCAGGTGCAGTCTTAGATCTAATCTGCTTATAAAAACCGAGGCAAAGCAAAGCTCTTCACGATACGGAAAGCACTTAGTAATTTCAGGTGACACGACGTTACAGGACAGAAGGTTTCAGAGCCACTGCAGGTATTTTTCCTTATTTTTCGTGCTTTCAGGCAAGCGATTCTCTGGGTGAAGGCTCTCGCTGCTCCCTTCCTCCCACTGCAACCACAAAGCCCATCTACACAGACGTACTCAAGTGCCAAAAGCAAAAGGATTAGTGTGGGCACAGAAAGAGCAATTTTTTTCAACTCTAGGAGGTGATAAAGAAAGGAACAATGAATAGGGCATTACAGTAATTGCACTAAAAACCCATTTACTGCTAAAGAATACAAAACAAACACCTCTACCGAACAGCACTCATTAATCTGCACGCATTAGAGAAATGAAGAGTGCAACACTAGAGGAATTAGAGAGAGGGGACAGAGGGGGGAGGAAAAAGAAAAAGCAAACAAAGGTAACATCAGTGGATACTGAAAAAGCTTTTATCTGACTGTAGGAAAGCTGAGATATCTTAACATACCATAAAAATGTTACAGAGTAATATTCCCCGGAATTACTTTGCATTAAGGGCTGTAGGAATTGTTCCACACTCTTGAAAGAAAGCAAGCTGCATTTAACACATTATCAGCTTTTACACTGCTTTTAAGAAAAACCCAAGAAAATCATAATTGTGCTCCTTCCATAAAAGCAGACCAAAACCGTAGAGCTTAATACTAGAGAATTTGCTAGAGAAACCTGAAGGTTTTCCTCCTCTTTTCTCTAACAGGAAATTGGTTGCTTTCAGTGTTAGGCAGACTCCTTAGTCCTCCGTCATTTACCCAGACAAGTTTCCAATTTTTACAGCTAGGGCTAATGGAGAAAGAAAGAAAGAAAAAAAAAAAAAGAGACGGGTACAAGCCAGCAGCTGCACTGAAGATTTGTGTGTATTAACTGAGGGTAGGTCGTCCTGCCTTACTGCAGTCACCTTGTGTTTTGTCATTCTTGGGCTCCCCCAGCTTGGTGCTCAGTTCCATCTCAATATTCCTGTTATTCTGTCTACCCAAACATTCACAGATATTTATTTCCTAAAAAGAGAAGCCTGAAGAAACTCTTAGGCTTGAACAGTTATCAGCAGGCTAATGGAGAAAATACAGCCCATGGTTCCTCCTCCCCAGTACCACATGACATCTTGTTGATTAAATCCACAAATGTGACTTATCACAGGTATTATTCCAGCACGACTAAATCCGGCAAGTTTAAGTAGATGGTAAGGATTAAATCTCATTTTCCCTTACAAAGGGGAGACCGTTCCTTTCGCCACTCTTTCACCTGAGCAGCACGTTCCTGAAAGACACCTTGGTTCACCTGAAAACTGCGTTCCCACGTGAGCCGGGGAGCGCGGCCTCTCCTCCACAACCTACCCCAGACAGCTGTCGAGGGTGAGAGAATCCAGAACGTGGACTCTGGCATCCCTCAAACCGAAATCCCTGCAGAGACAGCCTGCCTTCCCTCCTCCAAAGCAAGGACACAAAACACCTGCGAGGAAATCAGCAAATGTACACAGGAATAAATTCTGCACTTAGAGGAGAACACCAGCACAGGTGCAGCATCGACTGTTGCTTCAGTAAAGCTGAGAAAGAGCCAAGGGCCACCCAAGGCTCTACAAGCACAACCAGGCACGTCAGGTTTTGTAACAGATGGCAACACAGAGAAGCAACGTGTTCTGCAGCTCAGCTGGTGTCTTATCACTACCCGTCGTGAATTAATAAGCGGACGAGACTTCATAAATCCGGAGCGATCCCCAAAATCAAGTCAAGTGGCTTTCCCAAAGTGGAATCACCCAGCTGCCAAATCCTGCAGGCAGAGCTCGAGCAGGACACTTGTCCTTTCCGCACTCATTAAAATAAGCAAACCAACAAACAAATCAATAAATAAATGCCTACGAACGAGTTCTGGACATATCCAAGAAGCAACTTCAGGTTCTTGTGTTTTCCTCCTTCTCCCCTTTTAAGTCGAGATACTTTATTTTTAGGGAGCTAAAGTAGTAAGATGCCAGCTCGCTCTGTTAACAGCTCTCTCCCTCCTCCTCCTCGCTACTTGATCTGTATTCAGAGTACTTCCCTTCAAAGTACTGAGGGTATAAACCTGAAACTAGTGTTAAAAAAAAAAAAAAGACATTATTATTGACTATAACAGCATTAACAATGTTCCATTATGCATAGCTAACAAGAAGTGCAATCAAAAACATCCAAATCGATTTTTTACTATTAAAAAGTCCATCAGCTGTTGGCAAGTTGCAAGAAGTAATCACACCACCCCGAGCTCTTAACACTGGCTTTTGTGGAAAAAGCAAGATGCTGATTTAGATGAAGAGAAAACATTATCCAGAGGCAGATGTCTTGGCATCTGTCTTCTGGTAACGCGGAATCACAAAGCCAGTGAGTTTTGATGTTTCCTTGAATTTCCTACATTTCGCCAGGGGACACTAAAAAGTGATAACTCAGCTCTTGCCAGGCTGGGCCTACAGGCAACCCCCCCCAAGAAGGCAAAGCCGGCGTCTGAGCACGCCCTGTGCTTACCACCGAGGATCTGAAAAGACTTGTGTGCTTTTAACTAAATGAAATTCAAAACAGCCCCTACTTGAAGTCTTCCCAAAACCTGCAAAAACTTCACTCCTACCATGCATAAAATGCAGGAAAGTATCTGCCAGGCACGAGAAAGAAGGAAAAGAGTTAAACGCCAGAGGGGAGGAGAAACTAGTCCAGCTTACGGTCAGCGCTGGCAGAGGATCAAATGTGAAGGAGCTGGTCATGAGACAAGGGCAGGCTCTCTCCTGAGGCAGAGGTTCCTCAAGGGACGCAAAGTGACCGGAGCTGGCAGCGCCGCAGCTCCACACCCATTCCCGGCTGCGTCCAGGCGCACGTCCCTGCCCCTTCCCTTGCACCAGCGCTGCCGCCCACCCCAGCCCTCAGCCAACAGCTGCAAGGAGCTCAGCTTGCTCAAAACCTCAGCCCTTTTTCTGCAATAGAGCCTTAAATAACTCCGAGAAATTCGGGAAAACCAGCAACGGCAGCAGCGCATGGCCAAGCGTGGGAAGGCGACAGCATCAGCTCCAACCGACTGCGACTACAGCCTTAGGAGAAGGGCTCAAACAGAGCGGCGCAGGTCAAAACCATCCTGCCAAACCCAGAAGGAGGTGTGGACATCCCCAAACACAACAAGCTCAATCTGAAAACCAGCTTACAAAAGGGACTGTATCAGAGGCACATGCACAACACAGCCAAGTCCTTCCCGATCTGGTGCTCCAGGCTAAGCGAGCACAGATGACAAAACCTGCCAAGGCACCGAGGCTCAGTCCCAAGTTGCCCGTTTGGTGCTCAGGCAGGGCACGCAGCTTCTCGAGGGGCTGCGAGCAGCACCTCTCACACAGCCAGGGTAGAAGACTGGTCGTGGATGATGGACACAGCCAGTTCCTCAGGAGCTTCATCCTTCACGGGATGAAGCTCAACCTTTATGAAAATACCTTTTTCAGCTTTTCACAGAATCACAGAATGTTCGGGGTTGGAAGGGACCTCTGAAGATCATCTAGTCCAACCTTCATCCCAGCACACCCAACCACTACACTACAGCCTCAAGTGCTAGATCTACTTTTTTTTTTTTTAAACACCTCCAGGGTTGGGGACCC
>NW_009696555.1:14954-22339 GCF_000703405.1 Apaloderma vittatum
GAACTTCCTCCGAATATCCAATCTAACCTTACCCTGACGCAACTTGAGGCCATTTCCCCTGGCCCTGTCATTAGTAATTAGAGAGAAGAGACCAGCACCAGCCTCACTACAGCCTCCTTTTAGGTAGTTGTAGAGGGCAATAAGGTCTCCTCTCAGCCTCCTCTTCTCCAGACTAAACAAACCCAGTTCCCTCAGCCGCTCTCCATAGGCCATGTTTGCCAGACCTCTCACAAGCCTTGTTGCCCTTCTCTGCACCCGCTCCAGCACCTCGATGTCCTTCTTGTGCTGTGGTGACCAAAACTGGACACAGCACTCAGGTGAGGTCTCACGAGTGCCGAGTACAGGGGCATGATCACCTCCCTCCTTTGGCTCAGGCCACGCAAGAGCCAGCAAGAACAAAGCCCAGTTATACCTGCATGAGGGTTTTAACAAAAACAATCCACCCTGCATTCATCTTAGCTCCATCTGAAGATGCTTGATGGATCAGACACCCCTGCTTCTTCAAGCTTTGCCCTTGCCGCCGCAACAGGTCTCTATTGCACGGAACATCATTTTACCAGGAGAGTATCTTACTAAGCATTTCTGTAGCAGCGAGCTTAATGTCACAGCTATATCTTAATAGCCATTTCAATGACCATAAAAATCAAGTTCAACACAATAAAACCACTATCGCACTACTGCGGAAATAGCAAAAAAAGGGCCCTGCAAGACACTCTTCACTGCAATACAGAGCTGATGATGCGGAGCAGAAAGCCTAAAGCAAGGGGAAAATGAGGTGAGGGGAAGAAGTTCTAATTTCCTAGTGTTCTTCCTCCTCAGCATTTCTACAAAGGAAAACAAAACCAAAATTCCTCTATTGCTTTCTCAGGAAGGCTTGCGGAGTGGGCGAGAAAGAAGGAGATTTAGGCTTTTTACACATCAAACCTTACTCAATTTATTTTTACTCGCCATCATCTTATTTGTCTCTCTGTCCTTCAAGCTGTCTCCAACAGCAAGAACTAGAGAGAAAGAGCACAGATCTAGTCAAACGATCCCCAAGGAACTTGTTCTGTTTTCTTAGAAGTAACAGTCAGAGAGAAAAATTACCTGCTAAGAGCCGCAGTTTGATCTACCAACATTTTCTTTTTTTTCCACAACAGCTAGGCTGTTGCAGAAATTGGAAATACGTGATATTTTTCCTGAAGTTGTATTTTATACCAGAACTAATGGAGGGGAAAAAAAAAAAGTAATACATGTAACCATGGAAGTGAGTCAAGCAGCACTGAATGCATTAAAAGATAACAGCAGCATTTTGCGAAAACAGGGAAAAAATTGTTTTTCCTCCAAATGGCTAAGAAATCACATGCCTCGTGCCACTTTCAGAAGAGCAGCAGGGCTGGCTCAGCAGCCAGACTTAACAAAGAGTCCCTGTCCCGCTCGCTCCGGGCTCAGAGTCGGTCTCTCCTCGCCAGCCCCCTCCAGGAGCAGGGGGGTTTCCTCACAGCCTTGGCAGAGGGAGCTCGGACCTGCAGGAACTCCCTGCTTCCCACCAGAAGGGAATCCTTTGAACGAAAAATCAATTTTTGAGTTCATCCTGGAAAAAAACAAGAAGGAAATGTGATTGATATGGGATTATTTTTCTTTAAAGATGCAGCGTCAGATTTTACTCTCACCGTAAATCAAATACACAAACCTCTGGAAAGCCGAGAGAACCAGAATAGAGGAAGACCTGGAGGCTTCACTTACAGACAATGAACTCCACACCTTTTCGCACGACAGGAACCTAAATTTATAACAGCAATACTTTATCACGAGTTAATTTGATCATTCTAAAGCCTTTTCTAGTCTCATTAAAGTCAGTCTAGCCCAATAATCTCCTGCAAATGAATGTGGGAAATACCCAGAGGAGAACTTTCTGCCAGGAGCTGCTGAGCCCTGTCCCACTGACCAGTTTGGTTCCCCAGTTGCTAGGGCACCCCTCAGCCTACTGAAATGCAAAGGTGGCCCTTATAACTACTGCCCTTTCTCCCCCGAGCCTCAAAATCACCCTTGTTAATGCAGAACACCCAACACCTTACTTCCCAAGTAGGTAACGACCTGAAGAGAGTTTGTTAGAACCACCACAGACATTCACTTGTACTAATGCCAGCAGGTGCCACTAACCCAGCATTAACTCACTAACCAGCTGCTGTAAGAAAAAAAGAAAAATATTTTCACTTTCCTTGCTCTTTCACATTATCTTCCCAGCATTCACTATTCACTGAAAAGAAAGGAAGCATTAGCACACAGCACATGCACGCCAGAAGCCCAGGGTAGCACCAGCCAAGAGGAGGCAAGAGCCAGCTCCTGCCACTTCTAGCCCTGCCCCGTTGGAAGCAATGGCTGAAAGGAGAATTCCCTGTTACGATTTTCAAAGCAACACCGAAACACCTAAATCTGCTCAAATGCTTGGATTTGGCAAGCTCCAACGGGTCGCACAAGCTTGTGTTTTCTGGACAGCATATCTGTCCTCCACAATCACTTTCACCTTGAAACATGTGGTTCCCCCGGTGTAAAAATACTCCACTAGTCTAAAAAACAGTAGTTATTTTTCAACTATTGAACTCATTCATCACTTTCAGGACCTTTACTTCAAACCAAAACTGACTATTGACAGCTAGTGCATTGTATGCTCAATAAGTCCCCATGTCCAAAAAAAAAAACCAGCTCATTTTTAACACGTACTCAGCCCATTCCAAAGGCTACACGCTGAGGACGGTGAGGTGTTGGAAAGTGCAGAGAGAGGGAGAACATTTGTGCTATTTTGCTGCAGGAATCCTACTTACTCCTCTTGATTAGGAGCCTTCGGTGTTCTGAACAGTTTAAACGTTCAAAACCAGGCCATTAGCATCCCAAGAACCAGACTGTGCTGCTCCACGAGAAGGTAACAAGAAGGCCTGCGATGCGCAGATGCGGTAAGAAGGGAACACGATAGTAGAGCTGAAGGCTTCACTGACGTTCACCAATATTTTACCTCTTATTAAGTTTACTCAACCATTTCTCGATGCTATTGCTATCCTGCCAATCTTATCAACACCTGAGCTGTACTGCAATTATTCTACTTCCTTTCCATAAAACATGCAAATGCTACTGAAGCATCGAGACACTATTATACAAACGGAATACACGAACTCCCAATCTTAGAGTTTGTATCTAGATGTAAGAACAGCTCTTAGACCAGCACACAGTGTCATAGATGGTATTACACCCGGACTGTAAAAGCTTGTGCCAGTTATCCCAATATTTTAGATATTTAAGCCCTAATAGTATTAAAACGTCTTCCAGTGTTCAGGCAAGAACCTGTTCAGGTGCTATAACTGCAGAAACCAGCAACCGCTGCATCAAGGCCAAACTGGATTTTTAGTATTTAAAGCACAAATCTGAGCGAGTTAAATCACTCGGTTATCACAGCGCACTAAATAAAGAGGTCGCTTTTGTAGCAACAGTTATAAAGAATCTGTTAATAAATCATTTCAACAACGCATTCAGCTAGAAAACCAAACAGAAGCTGAACTCACGCAAAACTCTTGCAAACAGTACCATAACTGAGTAATTCTCTCAAGTCTTTGTGGAAATGCACCTACCTGGCTACATCCGGTACTCTGCTTTATTTTTTTCAGAATAGGAATTCTCACCTCACAGAGCTTGAGGCGAGCTATTTTAGGCACTCCTCAAAGACTCGCTTGCTTCTCAAAGAATCCCTTCTGTTTTCCCCCACCAAATAAAACCTTGCCAAGAGGACACTCTTCGTTATGCAGGCAGCTAAAGAAGGCCAACTAAAGGAGTAAATTCCCAGTGATGCTGCAGGCACAATAACAAAGCAGCACCAGTTTAACGAAGGTTTCGTTGTAATCATATTAAGATTTGCTCGTGTGCTACCTGCATCGACACCCCAGCAGCAAAAAAAAGAGAGACCGGATTGGGCTAAAGGGAATCCAAAGTCCAGCTCCCATATCGAGCATTTTAGAATCACACCAAGACCTTCCAGCAGGTAACTTTGTATTAGTCAGCACTAAAAAAAAAAAAAATAAAAAATATATATATTTCCCTTGTCTGTCACCACCTTATCAGTCCTGCAGCTGTTTAGGACAGTAATGCTTAGTGTTAAAGCAATCTAATGTAACTGCAGATGTTCCTATTACCCAGATAAACACCTAATGCTTTCTCTAATCCTTTTAGACTCTTAGTTACAGTGACACGCTCAAGAACAAAACCAAGAAATAAACAAAATAATGTCATAAATACCAGAAGAATATTTGGCTCTCCGTCAAAAGTTTAGGGCTGCTGTTTTGTCCCGACTCACACGCCATGGAAACTACTGCCCAAGAAATACCTCTGCACCACAAAACTATCTGTGCTCATCTCCAGCCACTTCACTTGTAATGAAGAACAACTGTTTTCTCATCAGAAGAGCTCAATAACTGAAAACTCTGGGAAAGGGATCTTAATCCGCTGCCTCAATTCCCTCCAGTGCTGTGTCATGTGTCACTAAACTCACTTTAAGGAGTCGATGCCAGCTGCTAAACTCACTTTAAGAAGGAGTCGATGCCAGCTGGTGCGTTTGTGAGCAATTCCGAGTCCCACAGGAATCCTGAGCCGCTCTCCCGCACACCGCTGCCCATCGCCTGGGAAGTCCATGAGGAAAAGGTTGTCTCCTTCATGCCTAACCAGGAGTGAGCAGCGTCAGAAGAGACACAAATAAATGCAGAACAGACTCAACTAAAGTGACACAGAGGTGGAAGAGAGATTGCCAACAGCTAGAGCCTGGCTCTGATGGGCTGTCAAGGCAGAGCTAGACACTGCTCTACCGAAGACTTACCCTCTACAGAGTAACTGATTGGAAACATAAGCCCAGGTACTTCCAAAACAAAGCTTTTTTTAAAAAAAATAAAAAGCCACAAGCCACTTTTTTTAAATCAACTTACTCAAACCTCTATCAGTAAAAACCACTGTTTCGGTTGCAGCACCCTTTACACTGGAAACTTCAGAGATCAATCCACAGAAGAGAAAAACAACGAACTCAACTAAAAACGCAAAACCACATCAACACAGGACACACCAACCCCAGACAGAAAAAAAACAAAGTCTCTCAAGTCTACTCCTTCTAAGATTCTTGGTCAAAGTAGCACTGAGCAGGCTACAGACTGATGGAGAAACAATCACCACTAGTCACAGTAAGAAAAAATAAAAGGCAAAAGTCAGACAGTACAAGAGGGGGAGGTGAAAGAGGGCCTGTATATTCACACATGTCCTCTGCGAGTGACATGCTTCAGCCTCCACATACTGCAAATGAGTGAAGGAGGGCAAAGGGACGGAGAGTGGGCAGCAGTCCTCACGTATCTTTCATTTACCCTAGGTATAAGACTCCAAAGACAAACATTATTTCCCACAGACGTGAAGTGTGACACAGGTAAGTAGGAAGTAAAATATTCCAGCAGAAGCAACAAGATGACAGGTGATGCCTGCAGAAAACTGGGCATTTGTATATAAGGACAAAATACAAGAAAATAAAAAAGCTTGGAAATCATTAAAAATGGAGGAGCATGTGACAGATTTAAAAGTTTACAAAGGAAAAGAACCAGGTAGCGAGAAAGCTTTCATGTGTACTCGTAGACAGGTTTGTATCACAAGCACATTTTGCTCAAAAGCGACAAAGCAATAAACACTGCCCGAAGCCACCAGGCTATCCAGCAGCCAAGCCCAGAGGCCATCAGGCAACATCCCCACTGCCTCGCATAAAACAGAGTATAAACATTATTTCGTAGATATTCGAGATATAAGTGAGCCACAGAACATCCAACGCAAAACAGTCTAACTGGGAACATGCTCCCGTACGACCCCAGAGCAAGAGGAAACAACAAAAAAACCCAAGAGAAGCAGCTTTTGGAAGGCAGGGTGTGCTGCGAGGCAAAAGCGAGGTTGGAGAGCAGGAATAAGCAAAGGCTCCGTCCCGCCTGCAGCCGGTCCCTTCTTCAGATTCGCCGACCAACAGAAGGTCCACCCAAGTCCACGCTGATGAACAAGCCCACTTTGAGCTCTTTTCATGACTTACAAAACAATAATTGAAGTAAAACCTCTGCTTTTTTGTCATCCTGATGTTAGCTTTTGCTCATGGGCTCATATTTTGGAAAAATAATCTTATATTTAGCCGACGGAAAGTTTAAAGGTTCTCTCAGATCGCAGTCTATAACTTCTCTGAGTGACATGCTTAACTGTACCTCTACTTAGCTGTTACAGCTGCAGTGCAACCCGTCCTTTGAGAGGACAGTATTTATAGGACATTCCAAATCACTGCCTTGATAACCCACAGTCATTTCAGGGTCATGATTTGTTCACCGAAGTCATATGCAGAGCAGATTTTTTTTTGAAAGCAAAGCATCCTTCTAAATTGTTTCACCATCTGCGTCAAGACTTGGAAACTCAAATTATCATGAGCTCCTTCCATCTGGCTCAGCATCGAGATATTTCCTGTTTCAGGGTCCACAACAGGAATACTTTTTACACGACTCGCCGCTTTCATTTTGCTTCATTTCTGACACGCAGCCCTCGCTCCAGATACCACTACGCACACGCTGCGCTGAACCAGAAGCGACTCCACAATAAAAGCGCCCAACTACATCCACTGAACCATTCCCTCCCGCCAATGTTTTTTCCTGCAGAGCAGCTGGCACGACGAGGAGGATGTTAGGGGCTAAAGCATCAGCTGGGAGGCAAGGATGCTGCTGGAAACGTGGCTAACAGCAGAGCTTCCCATGATCCCGCATCCCTGCGACTCCCTTTAGCCCTGTGCTGGGAACGCTGGCACCATCAGCACCAGGGTTTGCCAACTTATTTCTTCTGAATTTGGGAAAGCCATCCTCTCCTAACACAGTACAGTTGAAGGTCCACGTGGCATTAGGTTTCGGTACAGTCCTGCATCAACTCCTGGTTTGGCATCGGTTACCTCCTCCTGGGACACAAGGGCTCTTCAGTGATGTTCCCTAAACATATATTGCACTCGACTTCAAACTGAGCGATGTCAGTACTCCCATGCCTTGTTCAGAGAAGGCAGGCCCACAAAAAAAACTAAGGCTGGACTTCCAAAAGGGATTTGGTTGCCTGGAAGAGGCCTTCAGGCACTTCAGGGTTCACGTGTTCTTGCAAATCCCACCTGATGTGCCTGACGTACGCAGCCAGAGCTGCACAGGAGCTGTGTCCCAGGAACCTCACAGAATCACAGAATTGTTGAGGCGGGAAAAGACCTCCGAGATCACCAAGTCCAGCCTATGACTCAACACCATCACATCGGTTAGATCAGAGCACTAAGTGCCACATCCAGCCTCTCCTTAAACCTCCCCAGGGACAGTGACTGCCCCCTCCCCTGGGCA
>NW_009696555.1:22377-26293 GCF_000703405.1 Apaloderma vittatum
TCAGGCCGGTCCCTCTCGTCCTGTC
The DNA here is from genome assembly GCF_000703405.1 of Apaloderma vittatum. Taxonomy (NCBI): domain Eukaryota; kingdom Metazoa; phylum Chordata; class Aves; order Trogoniformes; family Trogonidae; genus Apaloderma; species Apaloderma vittatum. The sequence continues at coordinate 22,403 of NW_009696555.1, forward strand.
ACTGGTTGCCCGGAAGAAGAGCCCGACCCCACCTGACTGCACCCTCCCTGCAGGGAGTTGTAGGGAGTGAGAAGGTCCCCCCTGAGTCTCCTCTTCTCCAGCTGAACCCCCCCAGCTCCCTCAGCCTCTCCTCACGGGACTTTCCCTCCAGTCCCTTCCCCAGCCTCATTGCTCTCCTCTGGACCTGCTGGCCACACTGTTCCTGATCCAGGCCAGGATGCCACTGGCCTTCCGGGCCACCTGGGCACACTGCTGGCTCGTGTTCAACCAGTTGTCACCTAGCACTGCCAGGTCCCTCTCTGCTGGGATGCTCTCCAGCCACTCCTCCCTCGGCCTGTAGCGCTGCCGGGGGTTATTGTGGCCGAAGTGTAGGACCCTGCGCTTGGTCTTGCTGAACTTCCTACCAGACCTCTGGCACAAGGAACTCACCACGTCGAGCCACGAGGTTCCTCTGTGAGAAGGACAACGATGCTCTTCGCACACAGGACTCCTGCTTTACACCAGCATGCTCCCAAAACCCCCGCACCCGGCTCAGCCTGGGAGCTGCTCAAGCAGGTCTTCAGTCTCGATATCGCCCAATTCTTGCACTAGAAACTTTAAAGTGACACAGCTGCTACAACAGAGATGTACAGAACAGAGTGCCTTAAGAAAGCTACAAGCATATAAACCAATTTCATACTTTTCTTCCTCCGTTCGTGTTCATCAATAACACAGCAAATCCTCTATCACTAACTTGCAGGTATTTTCCCCTGGGTAACACAGAAATTTTGCTACTCCAACACCCTTTTCTAAAATTAGCCACCACAAACTTCTAAAAACACATTATCAAAAGGTTTGTGCAAAAATACTATAAATGGTACTCTAAAGAAAGCAGCAGTGCTAAGAAAGAATGTTAAGAGAAATAAAATTCAAGTATTATGGCCAACAGTTACTTCAGTTATTCATCCATCTGTTTGTTTTGTTATGCATATGAATATATGATTACACATAATAGTTCTCAACGTAATTATTTCAGTTTAGTTACAAAGCTGTATGGAGTGGAAAAAATACTTCCAGAGATATTTCATATTTTGCTGATGAAACTGAAATTCAGCAACTTCTGCTTCTTGTGTTACAACTCTTTACACCAGAAATCAGATTTAATGGACAAATTATATAAACACGGGAAGATAAATAACACTATAAATATAAAAATGTTTTCACAACTATGGCGTGAAAACATAGATAAAGTTTCGGAACTCCACGAATTCTCTCTTTTTGAACATGGTTTAGATAGGGCATGATTTCAATTATCTCCCCAAAGCTAAAGGAGGAAAATATGTCAGTAACTCATAACAGAACTCATTAAAGCATTATCCAGAAAACAGCTATTGTCAGAACAGCCTTAGGATTTACCACAGAAAACAGAATTAAAATGTTTATAAGTTAAAAGAAAATAGAGAGATGCTAACTTTCACTGTGCCACCTCCTTGTGAAAGAGAGGGTGATTAAATGCCGCCGAATGCTTTGTGAAAGTTTCAGACCTGCAGCAAGTGAAGGAGTGACAACTTTGAGAGAGGCAATACTTTCAGAGCTGGAATAGCACCAGCTCCTCATCGGAGCTTTGACTCGTTAGTATAAGTCAGCTTTCGGGTACTTACCTGAAGTCGGACCCATCTACAGGTATTTAACAAGACGTATTGGATTCCAGTCCCGAAGGGCTACGAAAGGATCAGACAAAGCAGATCCTGCATGTGCTCTACAGCCAACACTGGGTAACCTCTAGAAACACAAATATTTTCAAGGAAAAGCGCTGCAACGCTCATGCTTGTAGCTGCAAACCAAGAGAAAGGCTGCTGGGAGATGCCAGTGTGACTTTAAGCTACATCCAGTTTATTTTCCCCTTCCCTGCATACTCTGCCCGTGCAGAAAGGAAAAGGCACTCCTAATACAAAGCAAGCTGTGCCAAGTATGCCAGCACTCTGAAATTAACATGTGCCTCAAAATCAAGCGTTTGTAGCAGCAAGAGACAAAGAGGAAAACTACAGAATCCACCAAGGCACTACTTGAAATTCCAGTGGAAATTTAGAAACGGATTTTTTCCCTGAATTAATACCAAAAACCTGGAATCAGGACCTTGTCCTGCTGTCACTTCTGTATTTGTGCACAATCATTTGTGTAAATCATCGTTTTTGCAAAAATTCCCTCTCCTCTTTTATCTTCCAAGAACAAGAGTGTTAATTAATAGCTGGAAAATCCCTAAACTGGATAAACTACAGGAAGTCAGTTAATGTTCTACAAGAGGAAGAAAAAAAAAAAATCGTATTTCTAGTAAATCCCTACAAGAATAATTTCTTGGAACAATCCCGGTTCATCACATTACTGACCTGGACAAAAGCAAAGAGGAGTACATCCTTGCTTCTATTTATTCCATATCTTTATCCCTCTCCAATCTGTTGCTTGCAACAAGTGTTTATTGACAGAGAGTAATAGAGGCTGTTGAGTAACCTGAGTATAATCAAGCACACACCTACAGTCAAATTACAGTTATTCCCTTAGGAAGGGATACGCTTCATCCGTGAGTCCCTTAGCTCGGCTTCACGGGACGCCAGGGATGGGGAAGAACAGAAAAGCAGCCCCCCAGCAAACAGGGAATTCAAAGATACTGTAAATTATCACAAAATCTGGACATACAGCAGGGCACACTGTCTCTAGGAGACTGAATCCACATCTGCCTTCTCAAAGTGATAATACACAAATACATCAGCAAATATTCCACAGGCATTTTCCCTCCATCAGTTTGGGACGCGTCAGAGATGACAAGCCAAGCGCACAGGTAATTGTCCTGTCAGGCAGCTCCAAACCTCATCCAAAACACAGCATCACTAAAATTCCCAAGACGCACCTTTTTCAATTTCCTACAAAAGTTTTCTTCCTTACTTTAAGGCACAAACAGGCAAGTGTAAGCTCATCAACACTTATTTAAGAAGAGAGGGTCTCCACATGCCACCACCACTCATCGCAGCTGCAGAATGTAAATCCAGGATTCCACAAAAGCCTTAAATCTGTGATGAACCACCTCAGCCCTCCCTGGAGCAGCAGAAGTGCTCGGCCACAGCAGTCCCTGTGCTTTCAGTGGTACAGCTCTTACCAAACTCCTGTCCCCACTTTCCACTACAAGTGCAAAACTCAAACCAGATATATCATGATCTCTGTACCACCACTTAGACCACCAACTCATTAAAACCTTCCCCTAGCAATATATATAAACTTCTGCATGTCTGGTTTCAAGATACTTCAAAAAGCAATCCCAATCTCAGAGATTCACTAAAACACTGTGATCTGAAAAGGTGGCCAAAGCCCACCGTGTTTCAAACATCTGAAAATCGGGCTAGTTACAATCTGCCCTGTCACGACACGCAACAAAAACTCACCACTAGCAACCCAAAACACTGGGACACCCACCTGGTGTGGCTCATGGTAAAATCGGTTTAGTTTGTGGGTTGGGGCTTTTCTGTTTGCTTATTGTTGTTGTTTTCTAAACTACTGCATGTGTAGGCACATACCCTACGGAGCGTACCCGAGGAGCTCCCTGAGAACTACTGATACCATCTCGAGTACTTGCAGCACCCTGTCCGCTCTGGGGAAAGCTCGAGCACACCTACTCGTGCCACAGAAGAGAAATAATTGGACATACACAGTCACAGCAGCACAGGCTACTTTTAAAATGCTGCTGTCCTCAGCATATGCGTTATTTTTGACCTACTACATGCCATTAGGAAGTACCCAGGCATCATGTGCTGTCCTCAAGTATCAAGTCACAACGCAGCTCCCGGTGCAGAGTCCATGCTGGCTTACTGCTCACAGTAAGGGCAGAGCATCAGGGCAGGTTTAGATTGGATATTGGGAAAA
>NW_009696556.1:0-229 GCF_000703405.1 Apaloderma vittatum
GACCTGCGTTTGGAGGAACACACCGCTCTCACGCTGCAGGTCCAGGCTGCTCGGAGAAACGTGTGCCACCCGGGTGTGTTTGCTGGAAACCCAGCCCACGGGTTGCAATTTTGAACTCGAGTGATCAGCCCATTGCAGGAGCTCCACTGCTGTCCAGGCAGGGTTTGGCATGCAGAGCCTCTTGCTGCACAGAGTCTCTCCCCGTGTGTGCCATCTCCAGCTTGCTTCC
>NW_009696556.1:274-2404 GCF_000703405.1 Apaloderma vittatum
GGTTTCTATTTTGGAGGGCACTCTGCCTGATTTATTTGTGATGATCAAAGGACGTATCCAAAGCTCTGATCCAAGCGGCACACCGCCTCCTTTAGAGAGTTGGAATCGTGGTGGTTTTTTTTTTTTTAATCTGGAAACGGCCAATTTATTCCTGTTTGGGAACCAACTTGGGAGCAGGCTGCGCTGCCGACTTCTCCTGCAGGCCCTTGGGAAATTACTGATATTTCAGCATCTCTTTGCCTTGTGCTGTGCCCGGTGCGTGGGTTACCCGTTGGTTTGATCCCGATGTTTGGTTGTGTGCTTGTGCCCAGGCTCCTGGTGGCACGGGCTGTTTTACCTGCCGTGATGCTGTCGGAGGGCTGTCAGCCTGTGCAGAGGGAGCCGTGTCCAGGTGATGGGTGTGGTACAGGCACCCAGGACAGCCTCTCCCTCATCCTTCACCATCCTGCTGCAGCACAGCCCTTTCTCCACACTGTGACATTCCCGGCTGCTACCGGCAATAACGTGAGACAACGCCGAGGATAATGAAATACAAAAACTGTGTTATGACGGCTTTATTTATAGAACAAGGCTTTGAGGGGTTTGGGTTTGAAATTTTTTTTGTTTTTTTTTTTTTTCCTGCGGTTTATGAATTGCTTCTGTGAGAGGCTGAGTAGCCTGGATTGCTGGTAGGTGTGGTGTGACTGTAAAGTCCTTATGAACCTTGGGAGATTATGCTTAGATGAGTGACCATCCTGCTGTATCTGGACTACATTTCCCACTGTGGGGCTGCCAGGATACTTCAAGTGCCTCGTAAGCCAGAAATAGTCACCAGGGACGGTTCGACAGGCAGAGCTTGCGCCTGGTCTTCTCAGCACTTACTGCCTTATTAACACAATTTATTTATTTTCTTTCCATGCTTTTGTAAAATTTATTTTAAAAAACCCCAAAATAAACGCAAACCCCTGCAATACGCGAACGTGCGCCAACCTCAGAGACTACTTATTCACTGAGGCGAGAGCAGCTCTTTCTTTCTTCTTGAGAGGAAACACCGTTCACCAGTCTATTATCTTCTATTTCCTTTCTGTGTAGTGTTCATTTGGTATCGAGGGGCCGCAGCATTTCCTGGGCTTGGTCCCCCCTTCGCCACCAGGCAGCACATACCTCAGCCCCTGTGTTGTGTGGGGTGTTTTTCGGAGAGGAGGATCGGGGCAAGAAGGTGGAGGTGATGTTGCACTGCTGGGCGTTGTGTCAGTGCAGATGTCGTCGTGTCCCTCCCGGTTCTATGGTGTTTTCCCCACTAAGAGCGCTAGAGAAAGCTGGTCCAGAAAAGAAGTTAATTAGAAGCGGCGAGAGAAGCCGTCGCTGCTCTCTCCGCTGCCGCGTCTTGTGGGCAGCATGTGCCTGCGTGGCTCGCCTGCCTTAACGAGCCGGGTCCTTCATTAATTACCTCCACCCTGTGTTCCGATGCTCTGGGCTTTGCTTGAGTGAAAACCTCCTGGGAGCCGTTCCTAAGTGCGATGGAGCAGGGGGAGGAAGGGGACAGTTGGCTGAGGTGCCTCCTTCGCTACCCGCCCTGCGCCGGGGAGTTGGAAGGAGAGGGCAGGGCGATGCTGCTCTGGCCGTGCGCTCGGCCGGGTGGCTCGCCATGGAGCTGGGAACTGGCAGGGGACATGGGGGTCCACAGATCACATCCCCACAGATATCTCGACAACTCTGTGATAGCAGTGAAGGCCCCGCGCCTGCATAATCTTCTTCCGATGTGAACGACGGCTTCGGCCATTAAGCTGACCAAAGGAATAAGGGAAATCTGCACAATCCAGCAGGCACTTCTGTGAATTTTCCAGCTTCCTTGGCTCTGGAGCGGTGGGGGAGACCTTGAAATGGGGGCAGGGAAGGAGAAGGATGCTCCAGAGGCCAGCTCTCAGGCACAGTGCTACGCACCCTGCTTGCATAGTGCTGCTGGGGAGCTGCTGCCCACCCTGGGAAGTGAAACATCTTCCTCCCTTTCCCACCCTCCTGAGCCTCGAAGCAAGAGCTGGAGGAGGGAGAAGGAGAATCGGTTGAGCCAGAGCCTCAGCACAAAGGAGGGCAAGGCAAGATTGCAAAGGACTGAGCTCTAATCTCTTGCCCTGAGCCTGCGACGTGGCC
>NW_009696556.1:2469-8994 GCF_000703405.1 Apaloderma vittatum
CACGCCGAGTATCCGCCCCCCGCATCCAGCCGCAGGCGGAACCGACGGGAGAGGAAAGGAACCTGCCTAATTAGGAGGGTATTCTCTTCCCCTTGGATTCGCAATGCTTTCTGCTGCTGTCACCTTCATTAAGACCTATCTCAGAGTGCCAAGCTCCTCTTTTGATGTTCCAAAAGAGGGGGTTCTGTGCCTTTTTTTATTTTTTTTTAATTTTTTTTTTTTTTTTAATGTGGCAGGCACGCACTCAGTGGAATAGGAGTATCCTGTACCACTGCAAAGAGGTGTCCTAAGAGGTGGCATCACGGTGCGATGCCTGCAAGGGATGGGGATGGCACGAGGGCTTCTCCCTTCTGTCCGAGCGGAAAGCTTCGTGCTGCACCCCAGAGCCAGATGGATCCGTCTGGGATTTGTGAGTAACAGGGTTTCAGGGCTTCTCTGTCGCAGACACATACAGAGGTGTGGAAGGGAGGAGGGAGGCTTGTGATCTACAAAGCCCAGCCTCTCCTCCCCCTGCCACGCTTGTGGTTGGCAGTTCCTGGAGGTTTGCAGAGACGGAAGGAAAAGGAGACAATTGTGCTGAAAAGTCACGACTGGCTAAAAGAAGCTAAAGGTGGATCTTTCGATATTCAGACAGAGATGCCAAAGCAATTCATACAGGCTTTTCTAAAATGTGCAAACTCGCCTCAGCCTGAGCTGGTGTCTTATTATTGGGACACGCAGTGGTGTGAGTTGTGGGTGGCCGATGACCCATTTTGGTGGTGTTCAGGGGTGATGCGTAGACTCGGAGCAGAGTGGCTTCAAAGTGACACAGATGCATCCTCTGGTGTTGGGTGCAGCACACATGGAATGGCTCTGCCTGTGTGTAAGACAGAAAACACCTGATTTAAATTAGATGTTAGGAAGAAATTCTTCAGTACGAGGGCGGCAAGACTTTGGAATAAATTGCCCAGAGATGTTGTGGCTGCCCCTTCCCTGGAGGTGTTCAAGGCCAGGTTGGATGGAGCCCTGAGTAGCCTGATCTAGTTGAGAGGTGTCCCTGCCCATGACAGGGAGGTTGGACTAGGTGATCGCTAAGGTCCCTTCCAGCCTAGGCCAGTCTAGGATTCTGTGATTTTATGTGCTGGTGCCCAGCCTCTGCCCATATTGACTTTGCTTTTAGAGAGCTCCTGGACGTCCGGGCTTCTGGAGTCTGGCCTTGGCCCTGCTTCTGACTTCTTTGTCACTGACCCTTTCTATGATGTAGTTGCAGCTTTTCCAGTTCGAATGCTGGGAGAGTGATGCTGAGTTCTCTCCCGAGGGACTCAAAATGCCTTTAAAGGTCTGTCCAGAGCTAAAACGTGGAGGTCTGTGCAATCGCCCGTCACTTCTTTAGCAGTGACACGCTGTCAGGTGACAAGACTGATGCTACTCTCCTTAGGGGTGTTGCTGCATCAACAGCAGCTTTGTCTCTCCTGGCTGGCCTGCCTTCCTCACAGCCTTGGCTTTGTAGCCTGGAGCTGATCAATAGCACCAGCAGATTTTACAGTATTTGTTGTCCCTCTCAAGTGCCTGCCACTGGAATCAGGGGATTAGAGAAGTACTTGAGTTTTATTTTGTAGCCTCCCTGGTTTTCAAGGAAAGCGGAAGCTTTATGCAAGCATGTGCAATACATTGAGGAGGTTGAAAGCAAGGAAGTATCCCAGTGCTGTGTTTCTGAGCACAGTTCCTTGGTAGCTCAGTAATATGAAGCATCAACCTGACGACTGGCAAGTAGCAGGCTGCAACCCTTCCTGTCCAACAGTTAGCAGCACTAGGGTGTTTTCTGCATGGGTCAGGCAAGGCAGGAGTTACAGAATATTTGCTGTCATAAACTCAGCATTTGCTTTCATAAAATCGTAGAATAGTGTGGAAGAGACATCTGGAGGCACCTAGTCAGCCTCCTGCTAAGTTCAAAGCTAGATCTGGTTGCTCAGGGGCTTGTCCTCTCAAGGATGGATGTCATCTCCAAGGATGGAGAAGTCCTCTCCTCTTCCATGGCTCAGGCTTCTTGGCTGGTCTGGCCAAGACTACTTAAGTCCTTTGTCACTTGGATCAGGACCACAAGTGGCCCACGTCCCTTTGGCATGGCCGGGGTTGCCTTCTCCCACCACCAACACCCTTAGGTATTCAAAGTCCTTTTGCCAAATGATGCTTGTTTTGCTGTTTACTTCCTTGGACTTCACTCAGAAAAACTTTCTTGTCCTGCATTTCTGGGCTTCATGGTCTCCATGAACATCCGGAGGGTCTTAATACCGTCAGCTGTGCTTTGATCCCTGTCCACAGCTGCAATTCTGCATGGAGATGAAAAAAAGGGCCAGAGAAAGCAAATGCAAATACATCAGGAGAGTGAGGTTCACTGCCTGGATGGGAGTTTCCAGCTTGTCACAGCTTTGCTCCATCTCCTGGGAGTTGGACACATTCCCTCAGATGGCTCTTTGAATTCTTGCTGCCTTTTTAACAGTTGTGCTTTCTTTTATCTCTCTGTGTTGCACCTTCCACTGGAAACAAAGGAATGTTTGCAATCAAATTTGATGCTTTCTTTTCTTCCCTGAGCACAGGGGATAATTATAGCGCCTTGCATGGACTTGTACTAATTGATCAGTTATTAGTGATAATTATAATTTACATGGTAGTTTAGGAAGAAGGGGCATATCCTCGGTAGAAATGATGCTCTAAGGTAACAGTTCAGAATTGCTTGCTGATTATCTCCTGTGTGCGACTCACTGGGGGAATGGGTTAACTTTTTTTTTGTTGTTGTTGTGTTAAAAACGAATCTTTTGCAAGAACCATCTGGCTGCTAAATTCTTCTCCCGAAGCTGTGCAGTTTACTGGGAGTTCATTTGCGTCTTTAGCTACTAAAGAGAGAGTAAAAGTGACTGATTAGTCTAAGACTGGGACCGTTCACATCAAAGTGACAGATCTTGTGAGCTGGATTTGGGAAAGTGCTTAAAACTGGTGTGTTTTCATTAAATTTTGAAGACTGTGGGCAGAACTCCGCTCTTGGCACTCCGGCACCGCTCTCGACTCTGCACCCTGCGCTGTTATGTCGGAGTGAATTGTGTGGCTGCTAAAATCTGTGTGTTCACGTTTGATGACTTTAAATATTGATTTTAATTGTACGCCTTTCTTAAGGCTGTGAGGGATGATCAGAGCCATGTACAACGCATAACACAGCAACGTGCGCAGGGAGGAGAGGTGAACTCAGTCTGACTCTTTGAGCGGAAGGGAGGAGGGAGAGGGATGGAAAAAAAGTCTTTGGAGGGCCCACATTCAGCTTTCCCTGCTTCCAGGCACCACGGGCAGGATTTGGCAGAGGCACGCCATCAGCTGCCGGGCAGGTCAGGATTTCAGAAGCCTTTTGCAAGTGCTGCTGTGAGCGCTATGTACCCTCCTCTGGCAAAAAGCATCTTTTGAATCCTTAAGAGCAAATACTGAGTTCGTTAACAGTGCGTTTGTCTCTGCAGAGAATAGCCACCGAGGGCTTTGGGACTTGCGCATCTCCTGGTTTCGAGGGGCGGTGGGAAGTCGCAGGGTGAGCAGCTGGGGAGCAAAACCCTCTCCCCAGCATCCGTGTCCAGCCTGGATCTGGTGGCGACGGATGCTTTCTGTGCCCGTGCAAACACGGTTCGCTTTGGCTTTACACTAGAGGGCTGTCTGTCCCTTTCCCTTCGGAGAAGAGTCTGTGCTGGGAACACTCTTGTCATCCACAGTACTCGCAGGATTTGATGGCAGCCGGTTTTGCCAGGTGGGTAAGGTGACTCGGGCTCGCATTGACTGCTCAGCGCTCTCCTCACGCCGCACGAGAACAGCCGTGCCCTGGTCTGGAGGGCAGTCGGGAGATGTTTGTGAAGTGAAGCCTCCGCGGGTTTCTCCCCAGGCACTCTGCCCTCCTGCACAGATCAGCAGCCTTTTTGCAAGAACCAGCAGGCTCCAAACCCAGTCTTCCCCTCCTTTTGCTCAGGCTGCTTTTGCTGTCAGGAGTAACAGCACGGAGCGGGCTCGCTCTGGGTTTCCAGGAGCTCAGTGTTCGCTACTGCTGCTGCCCTGTGCTTGCGAGGGGCTGCAGCCCTGAACATCTGCACGTTCTGCAGCTGTGGAGATGCTTTAGCAACGGCTACGCTGGATGTGGGAGGAGGGTCTTCAGTGTCCTAGGGCTGAAAGAGATTTGGCAGCTTTCCTTTCCATAAGCTCAGCTGGGACAGCTTCCTCTGGCTCTGCTGCTGGGGCCCTGGGGTTGTTTAAAGCTTGTTTAGATGTGGTGTTGGCAGAGGTGGTCTGGGGGTGAGCTTTGTGGAGTAGGGTTCGTGGTTGGACTTGATGATCCCCAGGGTCTTTTCCAACCTGAACGATTCTATAATTCTGTGATTCTCTGTGGGGACCTTGGCAGCCGTGAGGGCTGATTCAGGTCCGCACAGGCACTCATATCCCAGGTTTGTTTAATTCGCTCACCGTCGTCTGGACTGGTGTTGACTGGGGTAAGGATGAAACTAGCTGAGGTTTCCCCTGGTTTGAATTCAGACCTTTTCTGAACGCGGCAAACACAAGCCCCTCAGTGACTTCCACGTGCGTCGCGCCAGCTGCGCCGAGCGCATTTGTTTCCGCTCCCAGCTGCCTGTGCAGCCTTGGTTTGGGCAGAAGCGGTGTTAAATGAGAGCAGCCAAGTCCCTTGGCCTTTGCTAACAAGGGTCTGCTTCAGCGAGCAGGGCTGGGGGTGGCTGGGAGCCAGCAGAGGGGAGGCACCGGTGGGAGGGCGAGCAGGGCTGGGCACGCTCTGGGGCTGCGCACACCGAAGCACAGGCATCAGGTCTTTGTCAGCAGCTGATTTATCAAGTCCAGGGACTTCTCTCCCTCCCTCTTTTCTGGATTTGCAGCTCCTATATGCTGAAAGGGAGGAGGGAATTAAGAATGGTAATTACAGCAGCTCCCAGCCCTGACGGGTAGCATTAACCACGTGTGCGGTGATGGATGGTGGGAGACTGCTCTGGGTGTGGGGATGGCCTGTTGGACCTGCTCTCCGTCCATCCCCACCTGGGGGCTGGGACAGCAGCTGCTGCCAGATGTGAGGCAGCAGGAGGATCAGCAGGCTGAGATCTGCTCTCCCCTGAACTCAGGGCAGGGATGTCCCTGGGCTGGGCATCAGAGATGAGCCTGGTCTGCTGCTCAGGTCTCACCTGGCGCTGCTGTTGTGTCTCTGCTCCTGTCCTGCTGCAGGAGCTGGGAGATGCAAGCAGGCAGGAGGTCACACATCTGCCTTGCTGCTCTGGCCCTGCTCCTCCGCCGAAACACCCCTCTGCAGACCTTGCCCTGGGGTCTCCATGGAGCATGTTGAGGTCTGCAGAGCAGCCCAGCTCTTTCCAGAGACTGACAGCAGTGCATGACCAGCATGGGACTTTGGTGCGAGAAGGCAGCATGCTGGTTCTGCCTTTCCCTGCCTGTGGTGGGGGATGCTCCCAGCCCATGCCCCAGCCAGGCTGGTGTGCAGGGTGGTTTGGGAAGTGCCCGGGGAGCTGCCCAGGCTGGGCTGGTGGGCTGCATCACTCCACCCCAGCTCCTGCTTCCCCCGACATTCGCTCTCTGTGGAGACCGACAACTGCTGAATCCCTCGCTTGGCTGGTTCAATTTCAATCCAGAAAATGAATTTTAGATGCTCTGAGTGAGACTGCAAAGGGATTCTGCCAGCCAAGCCTGTCTGGCCATTATGGGGGTGTCAGCTCTTGCAGGCTTTCACGTGTCATCTTTAAGCCTCAATTCCTGACATTGTGCTCTGAAGGGAGATTTCAGCTGGGTCTTGGAGGCAGAGCCTAGCCAAGGGCCTCTGGCTTGAACTTAAGACTGGAAGAAGTAACATCTTTGGGTCTGATGTTACCCACAAGACAGATGAGCCATCTCTCCCAGTCTTTCTAGCCAGGGCTGGTTCTATCACAACACAATCTTTGCTGCTGTGACACCGACTGTGGCAGCATCTAGAAATCAGGCAGTGGTTATTTAAACAGTGTCCCCAAGTCAGCGAGCACTAATCCCAGTTTTCCCGAGGCTGCATCCTCTCCTGTGTGCAGCTGAGGGTGGTCCCCAGCCCTGGGAAGGGGCTCTGGGGCTGCTGCATTTCCAGCCCCGCGTTCCTGCTCGACGAGTGATGTTGTGCCTGAATAATGGGCCCTTTTTCTCCCAGGTTGGAAGGGAGCACCAGGGGAGCAGCACAGCCAAAGAGAGACGTTTATATGCATGGCACAATAAATGAATCTGAGCCGCCTCCTGGGAACCAGCCAGAAGAGACTGACTTTACTTGGCCATGGCTTTCCAGTGGGAAATGCTCTTCTTCTCGCTGTATTTATTTTTGGCTTTCCTAGTGTTTTGCTAGGCTTACAATTAATCCTAAGCTTCTGGGTGGCCAGCTGGGCTGCGGGGACAAAGTCTTCTTCAAAGCAATTTGCTTGGTCGTTTCCTGAGGACCTCGGGTGTGCTGGGAGCTTGGCAGAGCTTGACCTGGCTCCACCTGGGGCAGGCAGG
>NW_009696556.1:9050-9373 GCF_000703405.1 Apaloderma vittatum
TGGAGAAGCCACTTGGCCCTCTCTCATCAGACAGACTGGGAATTTGCTCTCCCATGGGAGAGGTGGTGGCCGGTACGCTGCTGCTGGGAGCCGGCACGTGGGGAATGAACCACATGTTGGTCGCTGTATGCGTGAGTGGGTGGCAAATTGGCACGGTGCATGGGTGATAGAGCTGGGCTTGCCCCACATCCAGGTGCACCTGGAATGTTTTTATCATCAGTATAGAATCACAGAATGGTTGAGGTTGGAAGGGACCTTGGAGATCATCTCATTCCAGCCCCTGCTGTGGGCAGGGACACCTCTCTCCTACCAGCCCAGGCTGC
>NW_009696556.1:9509-11290 GCF_000703405.1 Apaloderma vittatum
ATCTCCCCTCTCGAAGTTTCAGGCCATTGCTCCTTGTCCTGTCACTGCAGACCCTGTAAAAAGCCCTTCTGCAGCTTTCCTGTAGCTCCTTTCATAGATTGGCAGGCCACTATTGGGTCACCTCAGACCCTTCTCTTCTCTAAGAGGAATAACCCTAGCCCCCTCAACCTTTCTTCCAGCCCTCTAATCATCTTCTTGGCGTTTTGGCTAAAATCAAGCGTAGTGTAGTCAGTAGGATCCCCCAAAAGAGACCTTGTGTGCTCCCCCCCGCCTTGCCACCAGTTTAGCTTTATGTGAAATGTCTTGGGCTTGCGCTGTGATGGATGGGCTGCAGGGCTGGCAGGTGTTGTGAGAGGCTGGGCTGGGCTCCCTGGGACTCCCGGCACTGCACGGTCTCTTGCTTTTGCTGCCGAAGGGGCATCCCAAGCCTCTGACGTACTCAGTGCCTGCCTTCTGAGCTTGCTCTGTTGGCAGGCACCCAGTGGGTACCAGCCAAGGCAGAAGGCAGTTCTCTCCATGCCGGGGACTCGTTTCTCTGCTTGCACCCTCTTGCCTCCTCTTGCAGCGGCTGAGACAGACCCTTTGGAAGTGTTTGATCTGTGTTGGTCTTGGCTGAGTTTCTGAGCCTTTCTAGTTAGCTTCCTAAAATGAAGGCTTCACTGCTGCTCGTAAGAGCATCACTCTCTTGCCGTGCACATTTGTGCCCTGTTTCCCATCTCAAAAAGTCACCCCATGAGGCGTGGCCTCAATGGGACAATACTGATGCTGTTAAAACCTGTTAAAAATACAGCTCTGGACTGCTAGAAAACACGCATAAGCTCTCCCTGCATGCAGGGCTGGGGCAGAACAGGCATTTACTGCTCTCTCTAAAACGGAGAGATCCTGTGAATTAAAGGAATGAGCCTGACACTTGGCACCGGGAGACGTGGGAAGTGATAATGGGAGACAGGACTATAATGGCACAGGAATCTCTTGGTATAATGGGAGCTAAATGACGCGGCAAGGAAAATTGCGCCTCGTTGCGAGTGTCAAAATCGACAGAGAGGAAAAGGAGATGAACAGTGTTTGCCCGTGCACCCCGACAGCTCCTGTGGAAAAAGCTTAGACCCAGCCGTGGCTCAGGCTGGAGTCAGCTGCCAGAGCAGCTCGTGCGATGCCCCTTTCCTGCTCCCCCTGAACCTCTCGTGCTTGGAAGGGCGAGGCGATGGGCAAGATCAGCCATTCAGACCGAGTGCACCCTCGTGCAGCCCTCCGGACCTTTCTGGATTGTGAGGCTGTGTGCATGGTCCTAAGACCAAAATGCCCATCACAGAGTGTGGGGGTCTGTACGTAAATCAGCGGTGCCTCCTCCTCCCTTGGAGAACGATGGCTCCTTCCACCCGCTCCTCTCCAAAATGACTGAGGACACAAAGAGAGTCTGACATGGAGAGAGCTCAAAGGGGCTGAAGCTACTTGATGTCAAAGGGAGGTGGAAAGGTTGGGCCAGTGTATGGGAGGAAACACAGTGACAAATGCCAAGGTTGCGGGTTCGATTCCCGTTGGGTCCCCATGTGCTGCCTGATCTAGTCGAGAGATGACGTCCCTGGCGACAGGGAGGCTGGATTAAAAATGATCCCTTCCAGCCTAGGCCATTCTATGATTCTATGATTCCATGATTCCAATGGCACGGGGAGGATAGCTTGGCTGTTGCTTCTGATACAACAGCCAGATGGCAACACACTGAAAAGCGTGGGAGGAGAGTGTTTCGTTAGCGAGTGTTTGGTAGAGCTGCCTCCCACAAG
>NW_009696556.1:11435-18953 GCF_000703405.1 Apaloderma vittatum
AAAGAGGGGTTGTCGCCAGGGCCTGTCAGAGTAGTTTTTTCTGAAAATCCAGCAGCTGGTGTCACCAGCCTCGGCACTGCCTCTCTTTGAACCCTGTTTTCTCCTCATCCAACATTCCTGGGTGCAGGTGCATCCTCATGACTTGCCATCTCAGTTTCTTGCTTCAGAGGAGCTCGCTAAGGTGACGAGAGAGTGGGCTATTCTTCAAAGCATGACACAAACATCTGGAGGAGCAGAAACATGGAAACAAAAGGTGGTAGGAAAAGGTGAATACTGAATACACATTGAGCAGTGGTGTATGTGCGTCCCTGAAGGACTGATGCTGAGCTACTTGGCATTGCCCAGCTGGGAAACTGGTGCTGCAGGGTGGTCCCTCTGGGCAAGACCCTCTGTTTCTCCCACCGTGTGTGCTGCCGAAGAGTTTCTCCCCGTGTTTTAGTAGCTTGTGGCTGAGCCTGAGCCCTCTCCCGCTGAGAGCCCTCCCTGAGTGCTGCTTTGCTTCTGCTTTGCTGAAGCCAACCCTTCCCTGTCGGGTGATTCACTTGAGGCTTGTTCATTTGAATTTGTAACAGTCCTTCAGCACGCACTGTAACGAGTATTTAACGTGCAGCGTTTTGCTGAGCCTGTAGCCTTTGGAGCTTTTTGCAGAGGCTCTTTGTGGCCTCCCTGAACACGGTATTGGAGCCATACAGTCCCAGGCACACTGTTGAAAGCAGATGTCATGCTAGTTAATGCAGCAATGCCTCCATTGCTTCTTCCCAGGATGCATCCAGCCCTGGCTCTTCCTCAAATGGGATAATGGAGGTAGTTCTGGTGCCCTGGGCTGCCCTACAGATGTATGGCTAGAATTTCATCTCCTCCGCTGCTTGTGATGCTTTGGTTTGCTCCCTCTTGGAACTAAAGGCTCCTGTGGAGAAGTTGCTTGGTGCCACTCCAAAGGGTCCCTCACCCCGGTGAGTGCAGGGTCTTTGTGCAGCGGGATGGCAGCAGTTCATCCTGCACAACTGTCTGACCCTTCAGAGCAGCACCGGGAAAATATGCAAATTTAACCTTTGAATTTACTGTGCAGTTCTTTTCTTGGGAAATGTCACCCAGGGCATCAAGCTGGGACTGCCTGGTCTCAGGAGGAGGGGGTGGGCATCAGTAGTATGTGCTGTGTTACTGGGGATGCACCTGTCCAGCCACAGCACAGGGACCTGGGTCCTCCAGGGAGCCTGTAGGTGCTCCCTGCGAGCAGGAGCATCTATACTCTGGGAGCTCGCGTGCTCCTGCATTGCTGACAGGAGAAGCTGCCCCGAACCGATGTGATGCGACGGGTGGAACATGTTTCGGTGACTTGATGTGGCTCCTGAGTCACATAAGGAGGATTATGTCCCCATCGTGGGGCGCTGGGTGGGGGTGCTGTTGGCAGTGGCACATCCCCAGAGGTTGAGCGGTGGGTGGGAGCCAGCACAAGTGCTGGCGCAGGGTCCTCTGCCTCGAGGGAGGGGAGCGCTTGCAGCGTCGGATCCAGACGATGCTGCAGCTCCCTGTTCGGTTGGATGTGCAGCAGGCAAAGAACTGAAGGGAATCCCAGCGATCAAAGCTAGCAGTGACTGACAGGACCTTCTTAGCTGAGACCAGAGACGAAGATGAAGGGTTGAGTTTACAGGCTGCCTCTTGCAGGTACTTATGGAGCAAAAAAAAAAAAAAAAGGTTTGATGACAGTGCAGACAGGAGTGACTGTGCAAAGAAGATGGATTTCAGCACAGGTGAATAGCCAGAGACTGTATCAACATCCCCTGGTTGCTGGGCTGTCCATGCCAAAGCCTCCCCTGCCACATCAGCTCTGCTGCTTTTGTGAGCTCCTGGCAGTGTGGACATGCCCATCTCTGCAGCATTCCCACCATACCTCTGTGGGCTCTGCCACCTTCAGGTGTGGCTTTGCAGAGGCAGAATACACCTGAAGAGCACTGTGAATGGCTCTGGTTGTGTGGCCCTGGCGCAGAGCGTTCGCTGCAGCTTTTGCAGAGCTATTACGGTTGCCGGTAGAGATCTGTCTCTGTTTAGGACAAAAGCTTCAGGGTCAGCAGAGCAGGAACTCTCAAAGAACGAGCCAAGGTGTGCAGCTGGGCTTCCTCCAGGACCCTCCGATAACAGCCAGCATGGGCAGCTCCAGGCTAGCAAGGCCCTGCAATAACAGAGGAGAGCACAACCCGCCTTCACAAGCATCCCTAAAAATAGCTAGGCAGCATGTCCATGTGATGAGTTTCAATAGGAAAATAGATTCATTTCCCAGCTCCCAGAGGGGTTTTTGGAAACAGCAGAGTGTAAATAAGGGTTTTGAAAGCAATGACAAATACCTTGGAGGTGCCCTTCCAAGCAGCCTTAACTGTTTGAAATTACGCTCACATCTCCAGGAGCTCTGAGAAGGGGAGCGTGAGGCTCTGAAGATCTCCAGATCTAGTGTGCTGTTATTTGCTTGGCTGCTAATTAAGAGAACATTGAAGCTCTGCTATGTATGCTGTAACTCTCTGTAAATTCAGATAAGAGCCATTACAAATCCATCACAAGGTGCATTAAAATCTCCTTAATAAACAATAAACACGACAGTCTCTGGGAGGAGAGCTGTGAGCACCGGAGAGGAAGGCAGGACACGGGGATGGACACCGAGTTGTGGAGCAGTGAGATGACGGTGGGAGGTCCCTGAGGCTGCTTGGGGACCGAAAAAGCAGCACGCTCATGTCTTGGCAACAGATAGAAAGATGAGAGCTGTGCAGGGATGGGTTTCTCTGGCCTCTGCAACTTCAGAGCGTACGGCCGATGGCCGATGTCACCTCAGGGACACTGGTTCAAGGCCCCAGGGCAAGAACAGGACCATGTACCAGGTGTAGCCGGAAGAGACAGCCTGCCTCAAGGCTCTGGAGGTGTTCTGGGCTGAAAGATGCTGGATTGTTTACGCAAAGAAGAATGGCTCTAAATGGAGATGGGTGATCACTTCACAACAATGGCTTGCATGGGCCATTCCTCTGACCCCACTGACTAACTGGGATCTGAACTGGCCCAAAGCCTGGATGAGTGCCTTGACCACTGGGGCAGCTTTGGGCTTTGCATCCTCCTCAGCCAGGAGTACCTTCCTGATCCAGAGACTCTCCTTCCTGATCAACGTTTCTTGAAACTAGGATTAGTATGTGGAGCTTCTACCATGTTCACATGTTCTGATGAAAAATCACCTCTCCGAGGGGGCAGTCCTCACTTGCTTAAGAGAGAAAGGACACTGGGGCTCGAGCTTCAAGTTAATACACAGATGCAAGAATGAGGTGGCTTCCTGAGTGGGGAGCTGAAGTCTTGAGCTGGTGGGTTTATGTCCCTGGAAAGCTCTGCAAAGAATTGCCTTATTGCAGGTGGAACAGTTCCAGGAAATCCCATGGGTTGTTCTTTCAGGGAACTTAAGTCCTGAAAGGACTTTATCATCCCCTTGTCCTCTGGCAAGGAAGGTCCATGGGCTGAGTGACATGGAATAGTTTCCTTTCCTTTTTCTCCAGATCTTTTTGCAATAGCTCACTGAGGAATATTTCCCATTTTGGGAAGCATTTCCTCTCCCGGATCTGGATGCTCTGCTGGTGTCACGCACTTCTGTGACACACTGCCTCTGGGGACACGGCGTTTCAGTTCACAGTACTGTGCCCATGCCTTGGGGAGAGGTGTCAGACCAAGACAGACCTACTCCTCTGCTCCTCTTCTCCGAGTTGCCCTTCAATCAGATGTGCTGGGCTTTCCTGGTCCCAACTGTTTTTAGGGCATGAAGGGCAATAGCTAAGAGGGACAGAGCATTGCTACTGGGTGGGAGCAAAGCCATTGAAAGGAAGGAGCCTGCTTCTACTAAAGCTATCTCAGTTCAAGGGTTGGCACCAGTGGTGCATTTTCTTCAGGAGCAAGAACGCAGTTGCGTCCCTCGCCTGGTGGGTTCAGAGATCTGAATGTCCCTGACAAGGTTTATTACTGGGCTGATCCTCGGAAGGTGATGTTTGAGCCCGTTGTGAAGCACGCCTTGCCCAAACTGCCTTTCACTCCCTGCGGTGCTCCCAGTTTGTGTCAGCTGAGGGTTGATGAGGCGAGGTGTGTGTGACAAGCGTCTGGGTGCGCAGCTCGCAAATCAACGGGGCTAAAGGAGAACTCGCGAGGGAAAGACGCAAAATCTAAATAATCCTCAGATAGCATCTTAAAGCCCTGACAGGCTCCAGACAGGTGGTTTCTCTAATACACTCTATTCTCCACCCGCCCTGGGGCAGATATACTGATCTGTCTTCTGCTGGCTGTGCTGGCAGACTGCTCATCCCCTCATGGACCCCTGGTGGCCTTCAATGTCTGTTCCTAGTGGCTGCACCCTCTTCTCATCATTCTCTGTCCTGGGTGGGCACGTGTCGTGCTCCCTGGTCTCCTGGCCCCGCGGCGCCTTGCAGGGCAGCTCCGACTGCCGTGAGTTTCTCCCTCAGGGAAGGAGTTTGGGACCTTGGAGTCTGGCCCCAAAATAGCAAAATGTGTACAATTGCTCTGTCTCTGTAGAAAGAGTCTGCCTGGTTTCAGGCTTCACTGTCTAGATGGAGAACGAGTGGGTTGGAAAGCAGCAGGGGGCTGTGGGCTGATGGCACTTGCATGTTTGGATGTCTCCAGCTGTTCCCGAGGCAGCCAAGTGGCCACGACCCTTATCCCCAGCAAGGGGACCCTACGGCATCACCCCAGCCCACCTCCTTGGGTACTTATACTAAAGGTTTCCACTAGCTGTGGTAACTCCCTTTCCAGGGAGGGTGACAGGTCCAGTTGCAGTGACTTGAGACTGGGACACCTGCTCTGCTCAAAAGCCATGTCGTGGCCTTGATGCATCCGCAGCATCGTCAGAGGGCTGGGTAGGGGGGTGGCAGAGGGCTTTGCACAGGGGCTGCACGTGCTCACGGGTCTTGCACAAGGTACTGACCAGGCAGTTTGAGGGGTGCTGGCCCAGCAGAGCTGCATCGCCAAACCTGGGACGGAGGGTGCATGGGCTGGAGCGGAGAGCGTGGGGGTCTACCTGGAGAGCTTTGCCTCGTGGATGTGCCTTAGGCTGGTAGGAGGGGCTCAACATCTTCCAGAGCAAGGCGAGGAGAGGCAGCCCCTGTGCAGGGCCAGAGGCTCTCCATCCCACCCACTTTTTTTCCCCCGGCTAACTGAAAAGTCTGCACAGAAGGGGGGGGGGCACCTCTCGGAGGTTGGCCCCGCCACCAGCATAGAGTGTACAAGGCGAGACAGTGTCTTGGGCGTGCATCCAGCATCAGAAGCTGCAGCGACGAAGGGGCGGCTGTCCCCATTCCTGTCTTCCTCACACTGCTTTGCTTGGCTCCGGATACAGTTTGCTTCTCCACGTCTGCTGTGTGATATCTGATCTGTGCGTAGTGTCTGCAGGTCCCCTGCTGTCTGAGGAGGGATGGGGCTGCTTAGTTAAAACCGCAAATGCTAATTGCTTATCTTTATGGCACCGCTAAGATCATGTTCATCTGAATTGCCATGGGCTTCTCTTGTATCTCCAGCAACAAGGGACCTCAGTGGTGGCTAAGCTGCACATGAGACAGTCCAGCCCTGGGGGAAAGCAGAGTAATCTGTGAGTAGTGACGGAGATGGTAACTGGACCTGGGTTTGGACCACGAGTCTGGGGGTTCCTTGCAAGCACTCTGCCCCCGGGGCTGGGTCACGCCTGGAGAACAGTGTTCTGTGTCTGCTGTTGTACTTGTGAGCTGGAAGTGTTTGACCATCCGTCAGGGAGTAGCAAGGGCATCATGGATGGGCATTCACCTGGGGAGGAAGAAATGATGGAGGAGCTCGCTTGCGTAGAGGCGCCTTTGCAGGGAGCTCGGCTGCGAAAGTTCTTGCATAGAGAGTTCTTGCAATCATAGAATCATAGAATCATAGAATCATTGAATCATAGAATGGTTTGGGTTGTAAGGGCCCGTAAAGACCATCTCGTTCCAGCCCCTGCTATGGGCAGGGACACTTCTCTCCCACCAGCCCAGGTTGCTCCAAACCCCGTCCAACCTAACCTTGGACACCTCCAGGGATGGGGCTGCCACAGCTCCTCTGGGCAACCCATTCCAGTGTCTCACCACCCTCAGAGTAAAGAGTTTCTTGCTAATATCTACTCTAAATCTACTCTGGGCAGAGTATGAGCACGTCTGTGACTTCCCTGCCGTGCATGGCGGGACTGATGGGTCTCCCATATCTGACAGTATGTTGTGATTTCTCACATCCAGATCTGGAAGACATTTTGGGTGAGAGCTTCAGCTACAGCAGAGCTGCCTGTGCTCTGAGGTACAGGCATTTCTTCCAAAATTTCATTCAGGAGAGAACATGTGAGCTGCTCGTGCACATGTCTGACTGCAGCTGTAAAGGAAAGCAACAGAGATTTCAAATGGCACTGCCTGTTTTACCATTTCAGCAAGAAGTGTGTCTTATTATAATTGCCTTGCTTATTTGGAAGAAAAAACCCACTGTAGTTACTAGAAATTCAATATAGAAATTACTAGTTACTACCCTCTGTAGACTAATTTTGAGGGTAGAAGAAGAATGAGGAATTTAATGCACACTGTAATGAATGTCAATCTTCTCTCTTAATGAATAGGAATCACAGTTTGCTGCACATTGTAGGAAAAAAAATTCAATTCACTTTTTTCTTCTTTTTTTTTCTCCCTTTCTTTCTTTTTTTTTTCCCTTTGCTTTTTGAGAGAGATAATACGGTGCAGAGCAGATGGGTACATTCATTTGTGAACGCCACGGATTTTTATCTCTCGCTGTACAAGTCAAGGTTTTTCCTTCAACTGAGCTGTGTAAAATTTCCTATACATGCCGAGGCATAATGCCATTTACAGAGCTGGATTCTTGAGAGCAAAGTGGCGTGTAGCTTTTGGGTTATTTTTTTTAATCCTCCCTCCTGTAGCAAACCATCCAGACAATTAAAAGCAGAGATGACCCAGCTTATGCTTGATATATGTTTGCTGTTCTCAGTGTGTGTGAGAGAGCTTGATTTGCTTGCATGGTAAAGGGGAGACCATGTAGAACGTGGAGGAGCAGAGCATCTCAATCAGAGGACATCGAGCTGGGCAGGAGTGTTGATCTACCCAAGGGTGGGAAGACTCTACAGAGGGACCTGGACAGGCTGGATCCATGGTCTGAGGCCAGTTGCCTGGTGCCCTTGGGTCACAACAACCCCCGGCAGCGCTACCAGCGTGGGGAAGAGTAGCTGGAGTGGAAAGGGACCCAGGGGTATTGGTGGACAGCCCACCTTGCTAAACCAGTGCTAACTTTGCACCTGGACACCTTTCCCTGGGAAAACGCAGACCTCATGAGAAGGATACTTGGAAGACTATGGTTCTGCACCGGCATGGGGCACAAATATGAACTGGGCACAAATATGAACTGGGCACAGAGTGGGTTCAGAGTGGCCCCGAAGAGAAGGATTTGGGGGTGTTGCCAGACGAGAAGGTCAGCATGAGCTGTCAGGGTGCTTGTGCA
>NW_009696556.1:18984-19737 GCF_000703405.1 Apaloderma vittatum
AAGCTGACCCAGGGGCTGGAGCAGCTCTGCTGCGAGGACAGGCTGAGGGAGCTGGGGTTGTGCAGCTGGAGAAGAGCAGACTCCGGGGGGACCTTATCCCTGCTGCAGTGCCTGAAGGGAACCTACCAGAACGCTGGGGAGGGACTTTGTACAAGAGCGTCCGGCCATAGGACAAGGGGAAATGGATTTGAATTGAAGGAGAATAGGGTCAGACTGGATCTTGGGAAGAAATTCTTCAGTATGAGGGTGGCAAGACTCTGGGACAGATTGCCCAGAGAGGCTGGGGCTGGGCCCCCCCCCGGGGAGGTTCAAGGTTGGATGAGGAACCCGGGCTAGTTAAGGGCGTCCCTGCCCATGTCAGGGAGATTGGATTGGATGATCTCTGAGGTCTCTTCCAACCTAAGACATTCTAGGATTCTGTGATTCAGGTCCTCTGTTCAACCTGTTCTCTACTGGATGATGTGCAGATCTTCCTAGAGCCTGCTCATCTCCCTCTCCTCTGCTTGGACAGCGGTTCACATGGGAAAGGCTTGCTGTGGTGGGGAGGTCTGAGATGGTTGTTAACTTCATGAAGGTCCGTTCCACCAAATCTCACAGTGTCTTCTGTCTCCTCCTCATTTTGTGACCACCTTCAGACTTGAGCGAAGACGGAGCTAAATCATAGAGTTGTAGAATGATTCGGGTTGGAAGGGAGCGTAGAGATCACGTGTTCCAAACTCCCAGCCCTGCTCAGGGACACCTCCCACCAGAGCA
>NW_009696556.1:19748-27023 GCF_000703405.1 Apaloderma vittatum
ACCCCGCCCCACCCGGGCCTTAAACACTTCCAGCGAGGGCCTGCCACAGCTTCTCTGGGCTACCTGTGCCGGGGTCTCACTACCCTCACGGAAAATATTTTTTTTCTTTTTTTTCCCTTTAATTCTGCCCGTCTGATGCTCAAAGCCTGTGATTTCCTTGCTGTGTCCAGGCATCTGCTCTGTGGGCTGGACTCAGTAGTGAGGGGAAGGGGGCTTTGTGGGGTGTGTGTGGGTTGGGGAGTTACAGGAGTACTCCCCGTGCAGCTACTCTCACCTGGGGCTCAGGTGTGGAAGGATGTGGGTGTGACAGGGAGAATTTTGAGGAGTACCTGGGAGAGAGCCCTGTCAACCCAGGAGCGAGTCTCTGGGAAACATCCCTGGGAGGGGATGTGCCAGCAGCGCCTGGTTTGCCCTCTGTGAGAGCTGAGCATCCGGGTATGAAGCTCGGGGAGGAGCTGGCTTGCAGGGACTGTGGTAGGCTGGGAGGGACTGTGGTAGCCCCTGTGGCTGCTGCTTTGGGAGGTGGAGGAGAGGAGAAGCAGCTCTCCCCAGGCAGAGTGCTCTGGCGGCGGTCTGGAGAGGTTCCTCGCTCGTGTTGTTCTGGGGATCCGGAAGGTGTTTTTCCATCTGTTTCCTCTCATGTGCAAATGCAAACTCCAGCCGAGCAGATGCCGGCTCTGTGCCAGAGGAGTTTAGAGTTCCAGTGTTTTAAAATATTTATTAATGTGAAGATGTAGTTAGCACTTAAGCTGAGGCAATACAGTAGAAGTCTTTTTGTTGGAATGGAAGTTAGTGATGCTGAAAAGCCATTAAGCTGTAAATATAAACTATATTAAGCGCTCAGCAGCAACCTTAAATATCCTTTTGTTGGTTGCTTTGCTTCTGCAAGGCTGAGTGTCTGTTGAGGGGATTACTCACAGCTATCGCTCCACGGCATGCCCAGCTCTGCCCAATAGCTTTAAGAGGGGTGTGAGGGGCTTTGCAGGCGAGATTGCCTGAGCAGCACAGCTCAGGGCTTGCCTCTCAGAGGCCGATTATTGCACAGCCCATCCAATGCTCACAAGGACCGTGAGTGGGGCAGGGTGGCAGAGCAGCTCTGCTCCTCCTGGAGAGGCTGCGCTGGGTTCCTGTGGTCCCCTGCAGGGACTGGGCTCACAAACCAGAGGCTGGCGCCTCGTTTCTCTCTCCTCGGTCTCTGATATGTTGGAGAAGCTGCTTGTTTGCTCTCAGGTCTGGCAGGTTGGGATTCCCACCTTGTCCTGGAGACACCAGCACCTGGACAAGGTGGGTTCTGGCAGAAGGGGAGCTCAGAGAGAGAGATGCTATGCTGCCTGGATGACCGTGGACCTGGCTCACAGCCTTCTGCATTCAGCTCCTGCCCATCCAAACGGGCTCTTTGCCCAGTACAGGATCAGCCCTGATCCTCTCGTCCTTGCGGATCAGTCAGAAGAGATGGGCTTTTCTCAGAAACCGCTGCCAGAGCTCAAAGCAAGTGCCAGCGAGTCTCTCTAATCTGCCTCTGAGCCTTCCCTTCTCTGCGTCCCCGTTTGCAGGCTGCTCACGGGGGGAGCGGGAAGGGGAGGGCTGGGGTGGTGCTGGCCCTCCTCGGTGGTCTGTGGGCTCCCTAAGCACCTGCTCAGCATAGGGCAAAGCAGAGGAGCAGAAGTCCTTTCAGTGCCACGTTATGAACCCTCCTGGCTGCAGTGCCAGCCTGGCTCTGCTGCCCAGAGTCTACCAAACCTTGTCGTTTCTGCCTGAGTGAGGGCTCAGCTCCTCCTTGGATCTGTGTGTCTTGACACGCTGTTTTTCAGGTGGGTTATCCCAACCCAAAGAGCTGTCTGGGCAGCTCGCTCTGCACCCTTGACAGCCCTCCCCTCTGGCTGCAGGGCACCCTGCAAAGGGAGCTCACAGCAGAGCAGCAGCTCGGCCACGCAGAACCTGCCTGCATCCGTGGTTTGGCTGCGTCCTTCTGTGCTGCAGCCCAGCTTGATTTAGTAAACTCCCTTTACCCAGGAGATCTCATATTTCAATCTCTAAAACCAGCCTGGATAAAGATTGCAAAAATAAGAAGTCCTGCTCCGGCTGCTGAGAGCATGAAGCCGTATGGGTTTCTTAGGTAATTAAATTTTACATAACAGGGTAACTAGATCGTACAAATTTAAAGAGTACCTGGAATATGCAGGCACATTCTGAAATTTCCAATCTCATATTTCAGCCCTAGACCATTAATCTGTCACATTTCTTGCCTCTATTTCTTTTTCTATCCACGCTGTTTCAGAGCTGGGATATCGCTGGTAAATGCAGCTCTCCCACGTTTCACCTCCAGCTCCTGTTCTGCCAGATGCTCCTCCCCTGGGCATGAGAACCTTTTCCTCTTCAGCCCCTGTGCTCAAGCATCACGGTTGCTTTGAGGGAAATGGAGCCCAGCTTCTCCTTATAGTTTGTCAGTTTGACTCTGCCTTGCTGGGAAGCAGTTCTGCAGCAGGGCTGGGGCAGTTGCTTGGGGACAGGAGCACCGTCAGCAGAGACAGCACAGACCTTTCTGGGGAGAGGGGCTGCAGCCTTTATTCTTCCTAGCTCTTGCCTGCCAGCCCTGCGTGCTGGCTTGCCCCCAGGACATGCCGGAGCATGTAATCCCCTTTGCATAGGCAGCTAATTCTGGTGTGCTGGCCCCTTCCCTGCTGCTCTCATCTCCCTGCTCTCATCCCTAAGCTGCTTTCCCAGGTCAGGTGGGATATTTCTGCCCGCTCTTCGTGAGCAGGAGGATGCTCTAGGCCTGCGCGGAGGTCTGCGAGCGTGGCCTGACTTCAGGAACCAGAACTGCTGGTTATCCTTGATTGCTTAAAGCCTGAGATGCAGCCAGTGGGATCTGGCCCTTGAGCCTGGGGAGAATCAGGGGGAACATCTGGATGTTTTCTGCTCTCCTGGGTATGGCAGGGGTGGTTGCGGTTGTCTCACCTTCACAGGGATCCTTTCCTGCCCTGAGGTACAAATTCCTTGTTGGCAAGCAGTTGAAAACAGCCCAGCTGCACCAATCCTGCTGCTCTGAAGGCTCACCAGGCTGCGTGTCTAGTAAGGAGACTGCTCTGGCGGGCTGGTCCCCTTGGGATGGGATTGCTATGCTGCTGCAGGTTTTCTCCCCTCTGCTTGCCTTTTGGGTCAGGGAGTTAAAGGGCAGATTCCTCACTTTACCCATTACTAGAGCATCCCCCGCAGCTCTCCAGAAGGACCTTGGGGTTGCAGATACACAGATCTTTTGGAAAGAGCAGCTGATGTAGTTTTGCCGGTCTCTGGCAGGGTGGGCTTCTCTGTTCGGCACTAGGCTTTATTCTAGCAAAGCGGAGGGCTGAGGTCATGATTATAACATCAGAGACTGCCTGCCAGAAGATGGTAAAACAAACATGAATCACTGCTCATATTAATTACTCAAGCACACACCTTCTTTCTCAGGTGCCTTTGATAGCTGGGTGAGTTGGCAATCTCACTCCTTTGCCACCAAGCCACAGCAGCTGCCCGGGGAGGTCTTGCCTTCATAGCAGTGGGATCCAACTCCTGCCAGCCACAGCAGCTGCCTCCAAACCCCTTTCCCTGGATTAATCCAGCTCTTTCCAACAGGGATTGTGTCTGTAGGAGTGTTGGACGTGATGGGGGCTGGACTTTGGTCTGGGTCCCTTGCTGCTTGTACAATGCTGCTGGTATTTAAACAAGGAGCCCCTGTCAGTGACCACAGGAGTGGAAACCTTTCTCAGCTTCATCAAAAATAGGTTGACACGATTATGCAATGTCCCTGCCAGGCATTTCTGGGAAAAGCCTTGTGGGGTAGCTCTGAATTAAGGGTGACTTCAGAATGCTTTGTCTCTTTATTTTGCTTCTCTGCTGCGGGAGAGGAAAGGCATTGGTCTGGAGGCTGGGCTGCAGTTCTGTCCCCAGGGCTCTGGGACAAGGACTTATTGGGGGGGACATGTCAGCAGGTCCAGGAGGCTGTGCCGTGCATCCTACCCCCCGTGATGCATCCAGAGGTTTTGAGGGCCCAGAGATCTTTCCAGCGCTCTGTGATGCAGCTTCTTCCTTCAGCCTCAGCTCAAACTGCATCCACCTCTGGGAGCTCGTTTGAAACCCAGCTAGAGGGAAAAGCAGGGGGAAAAAAAAAGAAAAATTGACCTGTTTTTGTTTGCCTGCGCGCACAATCCAGGCTCCTCCGCTGCTTTAAACTCCTGGCCTAGATTGGTAAAAGGTAGATTATTTTCATGTGGAATTGTTTGGGAATAAAGACAGGTCTGGGCTGTTAATTTGCTCTTTGGAGTTTCGGAGCCTGGTTGCTCTGTGGGCAAGGTAGTTAGGTTTGTGTTGTTTTTGTTTTCCAAACAAAGTTTGAGGGATCTGCTTTGCAGAGCAAAGTGAGCAAGAAATGGAAGAAAAGATGTGAATGCTGTCTCTGGAGAGCTTTAAAAGTCTGAGCACCTCTGAGGTGCTTCAGAAATTCAGAGTTGACCCCGCTCACTTTGTTTAAGAAAACAAAAAATAAATAAAATACCCTGCCTCCCCCCCTCCCATCTGTGGCATTCTTTGGGAAGACTTCTGAAAGACTCTGAAATGTGCTGGCTGCTGAATAAATTATAAACACGCTTCCTCGGGTAGCGCCCTCCTTTCAGGCTGCGCATCCGAAAGCAAATTAAATACTCTTCGGTGCGACTTGAAATGGAGCCGTTTGCTTCGTTTTGAAGATTGTGTATTCAAATTATTTATCTTTTTCTCAGGCTACTCAGGAGGGGGCTATCTGTGGCTGAGAGAGCCCGGGTGCGGAGCGGGCTGGATGGAGGTGCAGGTGTGAGACCCGATGCTGGTTGCATCGCTCAGCGTCGAGCGGGGAGTGCCTGCTCCTGCCTCGGGCTGCCCGTGTTTGGAGAGGGCTCAGGAGGCAAATGTTTAAATCATGCTGTTTTTCTAAAGCAAGGAGAGCCCAAGTCCCCAGTTTGGGCTGTGGGAAGGTGGGAAGGCTCCTCTGTGCTTCCCTTGTGAGGCAGGGATGGGGCACATAGGACCATAGAACTGTCAGGGTTGGAAGGGACCTTAAAGATCATCCAGTTCCAAACCCCTGCCATGGGCAGGGACATCCCCCACTAGATCAGGCTGCCCAGAGCCCCATCCAGCCTGGCCTGAAAAACTCCCAGGGATGGGGCTGCCACCCCCTCTCTGGGCAACCTGTGCCAGGGTCTCCCCACCTTCTTCCTCACATCCCATCTGAACCAACCCATCTCCAGCTTCAGTCAATTCCCTCCAGTCCTGTCACTGCCCAACATCCTCACAAGCCCCTCCCCAGCTTTCTTGTAGCCCCCTGGAGATACTGGAAGGCACCATAAGGTCTCCTGGGAGCCTTCTTTTCTGCAGACTGAACAGCCCCAATTCTCTCAGTCTGTCTGCACAGGAGAGCTGCTCCAGCCTCTGAGCATCCTCGTGGCCCTTCTCTGGACACGCTCCAGCACGTCCAGGTCCTTCTTGTGCTGTGGGCCCCAGAACTGGACGCAGCACTCCAGGTGGGATCTCACCAGAGTGGAGTAGAGGGACAGAATCCCCTCCCTCACCCTGCTGGCCATGCACTTCTTGATGCAGCCCACGATATGATTGCACAGAGGTGCTGCTGGGTCTCCTCGGAGCAGGGATCTTGCTGCAGGGAGCCAGACCTGTTGAACAAGCTCTTCTTGGCTGCTTGGCTTTGAGAGCAGCCTGGAAATGGCTTGTCAGCGAATTGGGCAGGTCTTGCCACAGTGGTGCAGAAGGAGCCTCACTGGACAGGCTGTTTTGCAGCCCAGCACTGTCTGAGTGACAAAACATCCCCAGGATGTGATGCTTGGAAACAGGGATGATGCTGTCCTGGGGTCTTCTTGGGGTCCCAGGCCTCCCTGAGCCCCATGGGAAGATGATGCTCCAGCCCGATGAGTTTGCTGAGCATCGAGCAGCAGTGCTGTACCTGGGCAGAACTGCAGCACCAGCACTTCTACGCTGCATGTGGGGCTTTCTGGGAGCCCAGGAGAGCGAATTGCAAGGAGAAAAGTGGCTCCAGGGCTGCTCTAACTGCGCTCATTCTCCACAGGTGACAGGAGAGGCAATAGCCGGACATTTATACATTAAGTTATGTAAGGATATAATAGCACTTGATGTTGTAGAGCAATCCAAACTGCACTTCATCACACCTTCTGCTGGCTCCCTGCCTGCAAACTGGACGCGTGGTGTGTCAGCTCCAGCCTGTGCCTGTCCCCGGTGTGAGTTATCAGCTTGGTTTCAGAAAAGGCTTTTAAGTTTATTTGAAACATAAAGGGGAACAGAATCCCCTTGTATCTTCTCCACGAGCAGAGTCCAGTCAGAAATATTACAGATTGATCAGTATTTTATCTGGGAAGGAGGATGGCTCCTTAACATCATTAAGTGGTGACCTTTAAAACTCATATTCTCCTGCCAGCCAGATCGGGCAATGGATGGAGCAGAGACGGATGGCAGCAGTGGGGAATAAAATCAATTGTTTGCTGAGATCAGTGTGTGTGTGTTTTCAGTGGTGTGGAGGTCCCTGGGCCACTGTTCACCATCTCTTTCTGCACATTTCTTTTCCACAGCAGAATAAATTCTGTTTGGTGCCCAAGATGAATTTTCAGAGTCGTATGTCATGTTTTACAAGGGGCTGACAGCACAAATTGGGGGAGAATAATGGTGCCCAGCCCTAACTCACCTCAATGACTTTATTAGATTTCTCATCCAGAAGCAGATGAGCAGGCTGGGTTCTTGGGGGTGTTTTCTGTTGGGAAGCTGATCTGCTTAGTTTCAGCTTTAAATTCTGGTGAGTGTTAATGCTCTGCCTGGATCAGGCTGTGAGACATGCTGGGTGGCAGCACCAGCACCAGGGGTGAGGCTGCAGCTTTACACCAGCCTGCTCCACTTCTAGATCTGAGTCCTGCCCCCTTCACCCCTGGTGCCACCTGCCCATATCTTGGAAAAGAGAAGATGTCAATCCCACACGGATCTGGGCAGGTTTTCCTTGAACCCTCTGAGTTTATGGCAGTGGGACGACAGGAATCTGCTCTGTCATGCCCTGTATGTGTTTTAAGCCCGTGCATGTGCATTGCTGATGCTGTGAAAGCAAGACCTTCTCACAGCAGGAACCTGCATCATGGCTGGCAGGTGTTGTCGCATGTGGCACAGGCCCGTGGCAGTGTCTTGGTGCTCTTGGCTGTCATCTTCCAGTTGCTGCATCCTCCGGGGCAGGCCATGGCAGGTCCAGCTGCC
>NW_009696556.1:27404-27748 GCF_000703405.1 Apaloderma vittatum
GAGCCCCTCTGGCAGCTGAACCCTGTGTCTCATGGTGGCAACTTTGGACCTGTTGCAGCTGAGCCCCCACCAGACCATGTGCCTGCACCCCTCTGCTCGCTCCCAGCCTGGCGAGTCCAACCTCCCGGGGTGGGCAAATCAACCTTATGTGCCATGTGCTTGGAGAGCTCAGTTTGTTGTGTGCCCATAGACCTGGGCTCACGTGGGCTAAGGTGGGCTCTGTAGAATGGGACCACAGCTTGAGCCACTGCCTGGCAGGCAGGAGAGATGCCCCTGGGAAAGCAAAGTGAGAAGGAAGAAGGTGAAAACCTTGTGTATCATAGAATCACAGACTGGCCTAGGCT
>NW_009696557.1:0-296 GCF_000703405.1 Apaloderma vittatum
CGGGCTGATTGTCACCTCCAAAGGGAATGTCCCCACATTGTGCATACAGCCTGTAGCAGCAGCTGTATTTTTGGAAAGATAGTTAGTATTTAAGAAATACGTGGCAGTGTCTTGTTGCTCCAGCTTCAGGCTCTCTCCAGAGCGTGCCCTGTTCAGGGAGCATCTTCAGCCTCCAGGTCTGGGCAGTAAATGGTCCATTCATGGCCACAGATGAGCCCCTGGCGCTCGCAGCCACCTCCTTCCTTGTTTCCGAAGTGGCCTGGCCCTCTTCATTCTAATTTTCTGGGTGAAGAATT
>NW_009696557.1:357-11003 GCF_000703405.1 Apaloderma vittatum
CCCTCCCTGCCTGGTCCTCCCAATAGTGCACCCTTAGCTAAGCCCCAGCCTGGGGAGCAGGATCAGACCCTGCATGTGCCACCACCAGCACTGGCATTGTCAACTGAGGTGGCTTTAATTGCTCTAATTTGCTCTCCCGGGGTGGGGGGAAACCTCAGAATGATGGTTACAGGGGAAATAAGGGCGACGTGGGGAACTGGGGAACCCACGCAAAGTCACCCCAGCAGTTTGCTTTTCAAGAGATTAACTGTCATCCCTGCTTTGCCAAATTAAACTGAATTTAAACCCAGGGCTGGGGATGGGGCCCTCCTGGAGCAGCTCGGGTGATCAAGGGGTCTAGGACCACACAGAGGTGGGGACCCCACCCAGCAACCTCCAGGTCCATGGGGATCCATGACTGCTCCCCTGCCTGTCCCTGTCCCCAGGGCATCATTTTAGTCCCTTTAATGCATGGTCTCCCTTGTTTTTTATTTTATAAATGGAATTAACACATCGGGCAGCAGCCGGACTGGCTTTTGCTCAAAAGAGGAGGGGAAAGCGTTTACATAATTCATTTAAATGAGGCACCCGGGGAAATCCAAATTGGACTTCCAGCGTGTTTACAGTGCCACGCAGAGCCCCATGATCCGCATCTGGAGCCATTAATGCCTCCCAGACGGACCACAGAGCATGTATAATTAATTGGGAAGTGAAGCCATTGCCCAGCCTCCAAAGATAACGCTCAGAGGCAGAGGCAGCGCTGCCCAATGTTGCCTTCCCCCGGGGCGTAGATTTCTTTCAGTGGGTCTCTTCTTTTTTCCCAGATGTTCAGCCAACCTTCCCAGGGGCAGGAAGATGCTGGGTTAACAGCAGCCGAGCTGGGCTGCGAAACCACGGCTGCTTGGCTGGGCTCGTGGGCAAACATCATCTGTGAGGACTCCTCAGTGTGTGTTTGAGCCCTGCGGTGACGGGCAGGTGTCAGAGCTGAGCCCTGTCCCAGGGAGGGGGCAAGAGGGATCCCATGGAGGGGAGAAAACACACTACAGTGGGGAGCAAACAGCCCAGCGTGGGTTAGCCCCAAATATCCCCATTTTGTTTTGCAGAGGCGTGGACCAAGCATCCTCTAGTATGATGCACGGGGAGGTTCGGTGCTGGGGGAAGCACCAGCAACCTGGTCCCGTGTTCAGCCCCTTCGCTGCCCTCGGAGAATTTCTCCCTGGGGTTCCTACCTGGTGAAATGGGGCTGAGATCGCTCCCTTGGGTGCTCTCCAGCTGCAGCACCGGGCGGCAAAGCCAGCTGTGGGCCGAGGTGGAGGTTTGTGGGATGCTGAGAAGGTGGCCCTGGCCTTGCGTGGGGACATGGGGACAGCCCAACCCCCCCAAATGCTTTATTTCTAAAACCCCAGAGTGGGGAGTGACTCCTTTGCCTCCCCGCTGCTTTGTGGAGCTGCTTTCTCAACCTTCAGCATTGCTTTGAAGAGAGAAGGAGGGATGCAAAGAAAGACAGGGAGTAAAGAAAAAAAAAATTTAAAAAATCAAGCTTGAACCCTGCTGCTAGAGAAACATCTGTATCTATAAATATCCGCCGATGTGAGTGGGAACAGAGTGTATCTCCAGCAGCTCCCTAAGGCAGCAGAGCAGCCTCGCCCCGGCTAACCTCATTCCAACACATGCTCCTGTAACACAAGCCGCTGCAGCTTTGCAGGCGGTTTGGAGGGATAAAAAAATCCCAAAACTGGTCTTTGAAAACAAAAAAACCCATGTCGTCTTCTTGTTTGCAGCTTGGCCGGAGGGAAGGGGAGCTCCCTGGGGTGCAGCAGGGCTGTCCCGCTGGTCCTCGCCAGGACACGATGTCCTGCTGGCGGTCCCCATCCCCCTGTCACCCCTTTTGGTGACCTCCACCATCCCGCCAGCCTGGCTCGTGTATGCTCAGAGCAAACCCGTGTCGAGAGCAGGTTCCACTACACACAAACCCTCCTGCAGCCAGGGCAGCCCTGGGGCAGGGAGGTGCTTACCCAGGTGGGAAACTGCTGAGCTCCTGGACGGATCCATCCCTGCCCTGACTCTCTGCAGGAGCCCAGCGCCAGCCCTGAGGTGAGCAGGGTGAGGTGGTGGATGGGGGGACGCAGACCCCTGAGAGCTGGAGCTGGTGCAGGGACATGCCGGTGCTGAAGGACTGTCTCAGTGGGCTTGATCTGCAAGTGCTGAGCATCCCCGCTCTGGGTTGCTCCCACCAAGAAGTCCCTCACTGTGCAGCCAGCGACGGGAGGGGGTTTTCGGGGACCACCTGATTACCTGAGATTTCCCGTCAGAAGTGCTCTTAGGACAGGTGTTACACACAGTTCCCAGCAGCTCCCAATGGTCTGATCCCTTTACAGATACATGTGTGACCTCCTGGTGCCCAAGAGCTGTGGCTGCTGGTGCAAGAGAAGGAAGAGGACAGAGACCTTTCCCCGGCGTGGGAGCTGCTGAAGCCTCTGCTCCCTGTAAGCTCTTGCTTCGGCAGGTGATGGGCTTCCACTGGTGAGGAACATGCCACATTGAGGTTTTCTACATCCCAGACTAGAATTAACATTGGGCCCAGAGATGTGGAGCCAGCTCTGAACACCCCCAAATCCTTGTTCAGGTCACACAGAGTCAACAAAGGGGGAGATGAGTTTTCTTTTCTTGGACTCTGCAGCCCTCCCAGTTGCTCATGCAGCTGGGGTACTCGTGGGGCACCCCAGATCTCCTCCAAGCAACAGCCACAGGGTCATCTCGACCCTCTTCCAGGTTCTCATGGTCCTATGGCCCATCCCAGGTCTGCCCAGCTTGTGGTGACACTCCATGGAGTGGCCGTGCCGGGCTGCTCACAGAAGGTCGTTTCTCCAAGCCATGCAACACCATCTTTGTGGGTTTTTTTTCCTAGCATCACCCATGTAAACTGTGCTTGGATTGGGGCCCCAACCATCCCCTGAAATACAGCATCGTTCGGCTCAAGGAAGTGGGGAGGCTCAACCTCCCAGCTCAGAAATTCCCAGGAGGCTGAGCGAGGAGCAGAAATATTTGTCCAACAGACACTTGCACCTTCAGCTCTTTCAACTGGGTCTTGTGCCCACGTTTTTTTCTGGCATCCCTCCTCCCAAAACGCCGGCAAGGCAACACGTCACGTCCCAGCTTTGCGAGGTCCTGGAGAAGCCCCATCCCAGGGAGCGTCCTCCCGCCCGGCCGCTGCTGCCCGGCACGTAGGGCTGTCACAGATGTCCGTGCTGGAGGCGCTGGGGACCCTTGGAGCTGGCGTGGGTCAGCGATGAAGGCAGCGGTGTGGGAAGCACAGGCTGCCTTTACGTCACTCTGCTCCACGGGGTCTTCTCAGGAGCACTGTTTTGTTTTTTTTTTTCCCTTTCTTTCTCCCTTTTTTCCCCTCCATCTCCCTCTAACAACTAGGACTTTTCATAAGCTGCCTCCCTCCCCCTCTTTTCCTCTCTGACTCATTCCCTTCTGCCCTTGCAGCCGGGGATGTGCAGATCCCCACGTCCCTCAGTGGTGGGGATGCTCCGTGGTGGTGACACCCACAGCACAGCTCGGGAGGGGCAATCCCAGGGCAGGGGACAAGGAGGGACCTGATGTAACAAAGGGAATGTTTTCTTCTTTTCTTTTGTATTAATTTCAGCAGCGAGTTTCAACGCAAGAAATAAACAACTTGCTCATCTCTGAAGATGTTTGTAAGTAGAGCCCTCCCGCCCCGGTGGTGGAGAGGCGTTTTGTGGATTATTGATGGTCTGGGAGATGTGGCAGCACAAGGACATGCTGGCCAGAGTCCAGTCACTGGGCCAGCCTATGGCTCCAGACCAAGGATAGACCCCATGCCACCCCTGTTAGGATCCTGCTGATGGCTGGGGAGGATGCAAAGGGGGCATCTGGGGGTATCACAGCTGGGCTGGGTGAGGGGTTGGCTGCTGATCCCTGGAGTGATGGACATGGCTTCATCAGCCCTGGTGTTCGGCCCCAAAACAGCAACCTGACCTCATTGGCAAATGTCCTCAGCAGCCACGTGCTTCATCCTTTTCCCACACCGGCGTTAGTGACCTGCAAAGCCCACAAGGTAAAAGCATCTGAAGATCCCTCTTCTGTCCCCAGGGCCCTCCAGCTGCTCTTGCAGTGGTTTTACTAGGGAAAAACGACTGGGAGCAAAACCTTTCCAGCTCCCAGCCCCTTCCACCCACCTCCCTTTGGCTACAAAGGATGCAGCGATCCCCAAACCCAGTTACTGCCACTGGGCATCACACCCCAATGCACCTCTACTCCCAGCACCCCCACCAGCCCAGACCCAGTAGCCCCATTGAGGAGAGTTCATACCCCATTAAAGGGGGTTAAACAGGATGGAGAAGTGGCCAGCGTGGCAGAGAAAGCCAGGCCAGTGCTGCAAGTTATAATCTGGTATTTAGGACACCCAAAAGAGCACAAGACATCCCTTACTGGGGTGTAGCTCACCCTGAGGCTACAGCAGCAGGGATGTGCAGAACTCCACATTGACACGAGGGTCCATCGCTGCACAGCACTTCAGTCCCATCCCAGCCTCCAAATGCAGGAGGGCTGTTAATAATTTGTGTCGGTAATAAACCAGGCAATATCACAACTAGCGAGGCTGTAACAGGAGCACTCGTGGCCAGCAGACAGCCCTCATCATGCTCAGGGGAGCACCCACAGCACCACTCCTTCGTGCTGCTGCAAGCAGCTTTCACGTTGAAAAAATCAGATTCGAAGGGAACTGCCACAGCTTCACTGAGTTGGAGGAAATTTGATTAAATAAACAAACAAAATGGCCTTTCAGCTGAAAGGAATCACTCTCTATGCAGAACTCCTGCCAGCCAGGCTTCCCAGCTTCCCCGTGCAAGGGAGGGAAGGGACCGAGCATGGGCTGGTGGCATCTCCCCATCCTGCTGTTCTCCATCACCACGTGGACCTCTGGGAGTGGGAATCTCGGCAGCTTGTTGCTACTCACACTTGGAGTCAGATACAACCCGAGCTTGCACTTAATTAGCACAATTAGCTGCTTGAGCTGAGTAAGGCGATGCCCCTAATCCCCTTGAAGGAGCAGCTGAGCACACACATCCTCTCCTCCACCTTCTCCCAAAGGCTGGTTTTGTCAGCTGCAAGGGCAGGATCCAGAGGGGGGTGACAGAGATGCTCAAAGAGAGAGACTGGTGGCTGCCGGGGAACTGCTCTGTCACGGGGACAGAGGCAGGGACCAGTTTCTGCTCAGCTCTGTGCCTTTTCTGTGATTTACACGGTTTGCAGGAGGCCAGGCAGGGGAATGGGCAGAGGGTGTGATGGCAGGGGTCGGAAGAGGTCAACCTGGAGGTTCACGTAAAAGCATGAACGTACCCCAGTGCAATGCAGTGACAAAGTGTAAAAAGGTTTAGGGGGCAAATGCAAGTGAGGTGTTACAGGAATGTAGTTTGATCCCTGTGCATTTATGGCAGTAAATGTCTTTTTCTGCACCAAAGTCTTTACTGGTGCTCCAGAGAGGACGAAGCTTGGGGCTGTGCTCTCTGGGGTGCAGGAAGGATGAACCTCGGTGCCACCGCAGCGTCTCGCTCCTAAAAGATTGCAGCCCGGATTTGCAGAAGGATTTAAGGGCTTAGCTACCCTTGCTCGGGCACCAAAGTGCCTCTGAGGGTCTGGGCTGGAGGGTTTATGTGCGATTTGCCACTGCAATCCTCTCACTTCTGGTGGGAACAGCTGGGAAGGGAGAAGGGCCAAGGCTACCCCTCGAGGTGATGCTCTGAGCCCAAAAGGAGACGGTGCTGGTTACATTGACTTTGCATCGCTCCTCCTAGGTGCCAGCTTGCTTTGCATTTGGGGGGGAGGAGAACCTTTTTGCCAAATCTCTTCGATACCCACAAAAACTCTGAAAAACCTTTCAAACCACGTGCGCTAAGAGACCACGAAAGTGCTCAAACCTCTGCTGGTGGGACCAGCTGGATGAGTGCATGAGGAAGCTGCTGCCCAAGGAAATGAGGTGCTGCAGGAGCAGAGGAGCCAGAGGGTGACACACACGGTGTCCCCAGGGGGCACCTTGACCTTGGCTACCTGGCTGCCAGCCCTGGGCAGCAGCGGGAGGCGGGGATGGAGTGATTCGGGGAGGTTGGGTGCATTCTCACCCACGATGACAAACCATCTGGGGCTGCAATGAGTGAGGCTCAGCTGACAGCGAGCAACGCTTCCAGCAACCGTGGGCGCCGGGACTGGGGTGCGGACAGCTCGTCTCTGCAGCCCCCGCTTCCAGCAATGCTGCCGGGGTAGCTGGGGCTAGGAAATGAGCAGATGTGTTTGGGGTTTTTTCCAGGAGATAAGGGCTAAGGAGCGAGGGAGGGGAAGGTGCTTTAGTAGATTGCTCTGGAGAAGAACAGAGGAAGAAATCTGCTGGAAGAACCTCTTCCCCTCGCAGGGCGCCTGGGTGCCTGTCCCCCCGTCTCCCCAGGGACACCAGCTGCTCAGGCTGCCTCTCCCTTTCTCACAGTCCTGCGCCGTGGTTGTCATGAGGATATCAAAAATAAATGAGCAGCTCAGGCTCTCACCTGGGGAGTTGCAGCCTCTGAGGCTGGATGCGGTCACGGTCGCTCTCTCTGTCTCTCCAGCTCCCCATGAGGCTGGCCCAGCACAGCCAGCGTGGGAGCACCCAACTGCTGGTGCTGGAGCACCCTGAGCGCCCCCACACCCCTGGGGCAGACAGTTCCGCATGAAGAGCTGGTCCTGGATCACGCCGTGCATCACGTCGGGGCTGTAGCAGGCACGGGAGCACCGCGGGTGTGTGGGGTCCCATCCTGCTGTCCTGGCACATTACCTGCGTTTTATTTTATCCAGGAGCTCAGGGATGTGTCTGTGTGAGCCCATTCCTGACAGATGTTTCTCCCTCTGGGCCCTAACCCCCCCAGAGAAAAGTTAAATCCCTCCAGCCCTGAGGGTCCCGCATCCTCTTGAAGCAAACCCCTGCAGCATGGGCTGTGGCCGAGCTGTGCCAGCGGCTCCCTCACTCCAGCACCTTCACGTGTCTCGCAGTTCTGCTCCTGTTTACACGTCCCAAAGCTCTGTTTATCCATTGTGACAGCTTGACACGGCTGACTCACGCTCAGCTTGTGATCGGCTCTAACCCCCGGCTCTTCTTCTCACCGAGCTCCCACCAGCCCCTCGTGCCGTCCCGCCGAGCAGCTCAGCCCGGGCCCGGGGGCTTGTGTTGGCTCCTCATGTGGGGCTGCCCGGCTTTTCCACATCAGCCTCCCTGGATCTGTGAGGGGGCTGTGACCGCCAGCCCTGTCCTGTGGTGTGTTGGTGGGACTGCTGTGGTGCAACCTGGAAAATGAATATATCCTTTCTCTGTTCAGAGCCGGTGGTCGTGAGCAGGAGGGCTGAGCAGCGCTATTTAACAATAAGCGTTGCTTATTGAAGATATTGGACTTTTAGTGTCTTTCTTTTGCCATTATTTACAGCTGGAGACCCTGAGGCATGATGACTTTCTCAAGGACGTCAAGGAAGCCTGTGTAGGGTTGGAAATAGGATGATCTGGTCCCAGACCGATGCTCTGTCCTCTTGCAAGTTGCCCTCTCAGCTCTTTGCCTCCTCTTCTCCTTCCCACATTGCACTTCTTGGCTACAGAGAGGACCAGAAAACAGAAAAACTCATCCATTGTCTGAGCCTGGTGTGGGGGGTGTCTTCTTCTGGCATCCCCTCTCATCCACTAGCTGCATAAAACCATTTTCTTTACGAAACCAGAGCTCACCAGCATTTCCAGCCCGACAGAGAAAAGGTTCCAGGTGAAGATGGTTTCATGACTGTTCGTTTTCCAGAATTTGCCCTCTGCTCTTCCCTGCGCTTTGGTAACCAGGCAGTTTCGGGCGGGAGGGCATGTGTTTGTTAATTTTCCCCTGATTTTTATTAATCGAGCTGTTCAACCTGTGCTCAGCTGCAGGTTTCTGTTTCCTTAAGCAGGTGCGAGTCATCGTCTCGGTGAAGTGAATCACACAGATTTGGCCCCAGAAGCAAACTCAGGGCTGTGAGCATCCCCCACGGACCCACCAGTTCCCAGCCTGCCCTATTCCCCATGTGCATTGTTTTTAAGAGAGGGGGAGATGAGCCTTAATATGCAAGCTGGCAGGCGGGATTGCTGGGTCTTATTTGCAGCTGCACCAGGCCCTGGGATATTATGAAAGGAGCATGAACGTGGCTGTAGCAAAGCTGCCCTGCCCAGGGACCCGTGCATCCCTCAGCAGAAATCCCCTGGCTGGGCTGTCCAGCCTGAGGGGAGAAAGACAAAGCAAGGTCTGGAGAGCAAAGCAGGCTGAGTGGAAAATGGGATGCGGGAGGGACTGGGAGGTACGTGGGAAGAAATCCTTCAGGATCTGCATAGTCGATAGTTGGGCTCATCAAAGAAAGGGCTTCGTTAATAAAGGCAGTGGGAAAGGCCATAGAGACACCACTTAGAGAAGCTTTGTAGAGGCCAGGTGTTGTTAAGTGAGCTGAAGCAATATAGAACTCACCCCTTCTTAGAATAATAAAGGGGTTTTGTGCGCACGGGGACTGTCGAGAGAAGCAGCGGGACACACACCTCAGAGTGAGGGGTTCTGTGAAAGCTGGGGAGCAAACCCTCCTGCCAGGCTTTCTTGTGGGCAGCTCGCAGGTCTGTCTCAGGTTGCAGTCAGAACAATTTCAGTATTACGGCCTTTTTTTTTGCTTCTTAGAAAATGTGGCTGCAATATCTCCTTTGTTTGCCATGTATTCTCATCTTCTAAAGCACTTTGGATGTAAAAAATGAGGGTGAATCATATTTTTGCTTTAAATAAAACTCCTTCCATACTTAAGAATGTATTTGTCATCAATTGTGTGACTTCTGTGATTGAGCAGTGGTTACAAGAACTGAAGCAGCCAATAATTATCCTTAGACTCCACCAAGGAGTGTTTTACTGAGGAAGACAGTGAAAGAGGCAACGTTTGTGGGAAGAAATAAGTTTTTTTTGTTAAATCGAATTATATCACTGGACAGTAAGGACCAGCTTAACCACAAATGAGAATATGTCTATGGATAGCACAAGAATGTCCATTTTTTTTCCCTCCACGGTATTTCATCTAATGATGGTTGTGACTCACCCCTGCAGACTTGCCTCCCTTCCATTCTCTCCCAGGCAGAGCTGTCACAGCATTGTCACACCGGGACAATAAAAGCCATGTTCTCATCTGCCAGCTGGATGAATCTGTTAACTGATTTTTGGAACAGGTCTAGACACAGGGGAGGGGAAAAAAAAAAAGGAAGAAAAAAAAAGTTATAATTCCTTGTTGCATATCCCACCTTCATCTGGTTGCTCTTCTGCTGACCTGTTCGGGTGGTCCCTGCAGCCGGGGTATTGGTGCCCTGCACTTTGGTGGCCTTTTCATCACTATCCTTGCTAGACAGTTAAAAGCAATTTGGAGAGCTGGCTTTACCAGTCAGAAAATTTTCTCTCTTGTCAGCTGCGGGGCTCAGCATCACTAAGTTCAGGTTGTGAGAACCAGTCCCAGGGAGGTGGGTGCTGGGGGACATCCTTCTGCACCATGCTCTGATGGGCAGAACCTGGTTTTTTTTTCATTAATTTTCCCATTTTATACTGCGTATTCCTTTTTCTGACCCAGCTGAGCCATGGCCAAGGGCCATGCCTGGCCCCTCTCTGCTCTGTGGACTTGTGGAGTAGTAAAAAGCCAGGCAGGGAAGAAGGATTTTGGTGACGCCTGTCACACACAATTTTGGGACCCGCTCCTGGATTGTAAGAGAGGGCCATAGTCCTGAATGAAGCCTGAGCCAAGAAGAGGTTAAAACACTCCATAGCTTCCTCTAAATCCCTGGAGTTATGTGCAGTGGATCCCAGGCTCTACGCAGGCATGGAGAAAAGCAGGAAAGAAAGAAAATAGGGAGAAATGGCCAAAGGCACCTTGTCAGTCCTGCAAGGATGCTCTGCCCTAACCCCAGATTTCTCTCCTTGACCTATTTCTTCCACCAGCCATTAGCACATGGACATCACGGCTGCTGCCATGAGCCGGAGATGTGCTGGCTTTCTCCAGGTAGCTCCTGGCTCCCTTCCTTGCATTAGCTGCAGGTCGATGTGAGCCTGCCGAGGGAAAAGAACACATCTTGCCTCCCCCACCAGGTGCTGGGACGATGCACAGATGTGCCAGGACAACAGTCCTACATGGCTGAGGCATGACA
Organism: Apaloderma vittatum; assembly: GCF_000703405.1. Classification (NCBI taxonomy): domain Eukaryota; kingdom Metazoa; phylum Chordata; class Aves; order Trogoniformes; family Trogonidae; genus Apaloderma; species Apaloderma vittatum. The sequence goes on from NW_009696557.1 coordinate 10,553, forward strand.
TGCTGCAGCAGGGCTGACCCAGGGCTCGGCTGCATGGACACGAGCCTGTGGGTGCATTTGCTCACCAGAGCTGAACCACATCCATGGTGCTTCGCTTTGGGAAACTGAGGCAAGCCCGTGGTCACCTGCTGTATCTGCATCGGCCAGGTGCCTGATGGGGCTAATATTGTGTCCTACCACAGTTTCTGGGACTCTGAGATATGTGGTAATTTAGCAATTACCCAGCAACCCTCCCCTCAAAACACATCTGCAATCTGCCCTGGATTTGAAGCTCATGTCAAGCGTGGAGGACACTCGGCCACAAACGCTGAGCGGAGCCAAGGAAATGACTGAAGTGTCTTTGAAAACTGACTGGAATATGAGCTGAAATTCCAGCAACATATGAGGTGTGAGCCTGGTGGCCAGTGGGTTTGACAGAGCAGGGATTTACCCCGGACACCTGCTGGGGAGC
>NW_009696557.1:11028-14706 GCF_000703405.1 Apaloderma vittatum
GACATCTCATACGGACAGGCAGGAGATGCTCTGGTGGCACATCGGGGCCAGCTGCGTGGGCTAGACCTCACTTGCATGTCTCTTGCTTGGGACAATTTAAAAACAAACCCAAAGAAATCCGTGTTTGCAAATTGAGGGAACACAACGTTTGTATTGGAAACATCTGGAGGAGCGAACAATGTCTGCCTTCCCCGGGGGCAGGGGGGTGGCAGACAAAATCCATGCAAGCCTGCGTTGTGTTCCTTGGAAGAAGGGGTCATGGGGACCCTCTGGTGAGAGCAGAGATCCCTCCCGAGGAAAGAGAGTGACAGCAAACATTTGGGACCCTGCCGTGATCTTGGCAGCAGCCCACTCCAACTGCTGAAAGAAGGCTCTGGAGTTTATTTAGTTGAATGAAGAGGACGCCAAGATGGGACCTAACAACAGCCCACAGGTCTTTGAAGGGCAGATAGAAATGATGGAGCCAAATCATTCTGGGCACTGGTGGAGAGAAATACAAGGAGCAGTGGACACAGTCGTGACTTGGGAAGTACAGGACTGTTCTTCTCCGGGAAGGTGGTGCAGCCCTGCAAGAGACTGCGAGGGCATCTCCATCCTTGGAGATTTCCAAGGCTTGGCCAGACAAAGCCATGTCTGGCCTGCTTTAAGGATGGTGCTAGTCCTGCTCCTCACCCCTCCTCGTCCTTCCTTCTCCTTGGTCCTCTACCCGTGACTCCCATCACAGCGTCATGCCGGTGTCCCCCCATATCACCTGGGAGGCTGCCACGCTCTGAGCACCATCTAATCAGTCCTTATAAACAGCATCCTAATTTCCCTTCAGTTTACTCTGGTTTTTGTTGCTGACATGTTTTTAAGCTATTACTGACTCCCATTTGGGGTTATTCTTAGCTCTTCTGGTGGGAGCTGGGCTCTCAGTGAGCGACCAGACCTCAGAGGCGGTTGTGCCGACACCACGCCATCGCCAGGGAGGAAATCAAGCAGAACCCACTGTTTTTAGCAAGTTAGTTGAAAAGCAGTTGCTTTGGCCCGTGATACTCTTCTTCCTGCTTTTTCTGCCCCTTGAGAGACTCTTCTGCCCTGCCCTAGGGTAACTATCAACTCAGGGAAGGCAACTGCAGAGCTGGGGACAACCCTTAAATCTCTGGCCAGACCTGGAAATACGAATCTCTCCCAGCAATATACGCTCTTCGATCTTATCTAAATCGAATTGTTCTTGGAGGGAAAAAAAAAAAAGGGAATTTTGCTGAATATTTCTCTGCAAACTCTCTCCAATCAACCTGCAGAGGATCTTCGGAGCACTCGTGGTGCCAAGACATCATGGAGTCCCTGGTCCCCTGCCTTGAACCCAGCTGCCACAGTACACCAAGCCGGGAGTCGCATGGCTGGCCGGCACCTTCTCAAACACTTCATCTTCATGCCCAAAAGCAGGGCAAATCTTCCTAAAAAAGTATCTTTCTCCCCAGGTCAGTAGGAACAAGTAGGTGGGTGGGAATGATTCCTCCTGCCACTGCTCAGAGCTCTGCAGCAGACGCTGTTTGTGCCCAGAAAAAGGGGAGAAATCACGCATTTGAGTGACTTTGCTTGACCTCCCCGTTCCCTGCTCGCGGCCCGGGAATAGCAGGTTTCTCTGTGACAGAAAACAACCTGGGAGATGCTTGGAACAGGCGGGGATTCAGTTTGTTCAGTTCCAATGAACATGATTCTGCTCGGGCACGTGCCCCAGGCACCCTCTTTTTAGTCACTCTGGGCCAAGTTTTCCCTGGGGAAGGGACAGGGAGGAAAAAGTACACAGCTATTTTGCCAGGAGATGAACCAAAAACTTGACGGCTCTCTATACCGTCGATCTCCATATATATCTTTCTCTCCCCATACTGATCTACCCACATGCAATCTGCCACTCTGCAAGCTATCTAGGTTTCCACGAAGTCCCTGGGGCGATGGGGAGGGAGCTGCTCTAGTTTACGAGCATGCTGAGAGCCTCTTTTATGGCTGGGTTAACATCTTTGCTGCTCCTTTTCCCTTCCCGACTCCCCACATCCTCCAGGGACATTGGGGGAACCTTTCCAGCCGGTGAGGAATTTTCCACTTAGGTGATTTTCTGACCTTAAATCACTTCTTATCTTCCCAGCAGAAAACACTATTTCCACAGAAAATGACTGCTTGCTCAACAAATAAAAACCCGGAGTTCTCAGCTTCCAGAAAAGACGAGCTTTATCCTGAGCACCGAAGAATATTTTTTAATCAAAAGCCTTTTTTTTTTTTTTTTGGCAAATAAGCTTCCCCATTATTTGTCCTGAGGGGCCCATCCCCCGAGTTTCCAAACTCCCCAGATGAAGGCTGGGTGCCAGCAGCACATCAGCTCCCTGCAGAGCTGCTCAACTTCTTAAAACCACCAGCACTAAGAAGGAAAGCCAAGGAACCCAAAAGACCCAGTCAGCAAGACTTGGCTGCCAGGGATGGTTGAACGCTGAACACACTTCTGATGCTGTTGGCAGCTCTGCTTCCCCGGGCTTGGCGGACCCATCCTTGGAAACCCTGCTGGTGCTTGATAGCAAACATGTGGGCACCTCAGCCCCTTCCCCTTCCAGCGCTGGGGTGAGGAGCGGAGGCAAAGGGCAGCGATGCTTCATTGCTTTCCTCTGCTTGAGCAGCTCATCCTGCCAGGAGGGACCAACTGTCCTTGCGCAGGGCTTGGCAGCAAATCCCAGCCTGACTTCAGCGCTAAGCTGGTGGTAAAGGAGCCTCTTCCAAGCCAAAACAAGGGAGGGTCAGCGTCTCGTCGCTACCATCTATGTAGGAGATAAAACTGGAGGAGGAAACCTCAAGAGCCTTCCCTTTGCATTTGCTTCGCTGCTACACCCACCTCCGGATGCCTTTTGTGCCCCTGAGCCTTAAAGCAGGGGGTGTCCTGGGGCTGGGAGCAGTTGGAGGGGTTCCCCTGCAGATGGATATCTGCTCCGTCGGTGCCTGCCTGCGCTGCCCGGCAGCCACAAGGACTGGAAGATTTCCAGGAGGACTGTTCCCATCCCAGTGAGTGTCGTGGAAAACTCCCCGAGGAGCTGCCGAGGGGCTTGCGCAACAACCGGGACCATAAGCAGGGCTGATGGAGGCGTGAAACCTGGCCGCTGCTTTCACCCCACAAGCCCTGGCAGCGTTCACAGGTTGTTTTCTGTGGATGCATCAGGCAAGATCATGTTGCTAAAACTTTCCAGTGAGGCATGATGGCAAGGACTGTTTCTAAGGCATTTTGCCCAACCCTTTCCTCAGCCTCCCTGAGCCTGGCTGGCGAACCCCTGCAGGAGCACAAGGGGGCTGAGGCTGCTGGGTTTGACATCCCACAGACTCAAAATCCCCTCAGCAGGAGGTCTGTGACATGTCACAAACCTCAGGGACAACGTGGGTGTTTCTGCAATCCCTGACAGGGTCCTCAAGGGCAAACCAAGCCCTCAAACTAAATTCATCTGCAGAAACCTTTGCATCTGTGGTTGTCCAGAGTGAAGAAGTGCCCACTCATTTTTCTCTTAACCAGAGCTTAACTTTTCTTCCCGACACATCACCTGTGATGCACTTGCAGTGTTCGAAGGAGAAAGGCTATAAGTGAGTTTCAGAGATGACTTTGCAAAGAACCTGACTACAGGAACGGGGTAGATGAGTGCACCCCACAAATGGGCACACAGG